>NW_024543344.1:0-285002 GCF_018167655.1 Microtus oregoni
TGAGTACTGAGCACCCAGCACCTTGTGTACTGAGCCCCTAGCACCCTGAGAATGAGCACCCAGCACCATGAGTACTGAGCACCCAGCACCCTGAGTACTGAACACTAAGCACCCAGAGCACTGAGAACCCAGCACCCCGAGCACGGAGCACCCAGCACCCTGAGCACTGAGCACCCAGCACCCTGAGCACTGAGCACCCAGCACCCTGAGTACTGAGCACCCAGCACGCTGAGTACTGAGCACCCAGCACCCCGAGCACTGAGCACCCCAGCACCCTGTGTACTGAGCACTGAGCACCCTGAGTACTAAGCACCCAGCACCCTGAGTACTGAGCACCCGGGACCCTGAGCACTGAGCACCGAGCACCCCCGAGCACTGAGCACCCAGCACCCTGAGCACTCAGCACCCAGCACCCCGAGCACTGAGCACCCAGGACCCTGAGCACTGAGCACCCAGCACCCTGAGCACGGAGCACCCCGAGGACTGAGCACCCAGCACCCTGAGCACTGAGCACCCAGCACCTTGAGTACTGAGCACCGAGCACCCCGAGCACTAAGCACCCAGCACCCTGAGTACTGAGCACCCAGCACCCTGAGCACTGAGCACAGAGCACCCTGAGCACTGAGCAGCCAGCACCCCGAGCACGGAGCACCCAGCACGCTGAGTACTGAGCACCCAACACCCAGAGTACGGAGCACCCAGCACCCTGAGCACTGAGCACCCAGCACCCCGAGTAATGAGCACCCAGCACCCTGAGTACTGAGCACCCAGCACCCTGAGCACTGAGCACCCGGAGGACTGAGCACCCAGCACCCTGAGCACTGAGCACCGATCACCCTGAGCACTGACCACCCAGCACCCCGAGCAATGAGCACCCAGCACCCTGAGCACTGAGCACCCAGCACCCCGAGTACTGAGCACCCAGCACCCTGAGTACTGAGCACCCCAGCACCGTGAGCACTGAGCACCCGGAGGACTGAGCACCCAGCACCCTGAGCACTGAGCACCGATCACCCTGAGCACTGAGCACCCAGCACCCCGAGTACTGAGCACCCAGCACCCTGAGTACTGAGCACCCAGCACCCTGAGCACTGAGCACCCGGAGGACTGAGCACCCAGCACCCTGAGTACTGAGCACCCAGCACCCCGAGTACTGAGCACCCAGCACCCTGAGTACTGAGCACCCAGCACCCAGAGCACTGAGCACCCAGCACCCTGAGTACTGAGCACCCTGAGTACTGAGCACTGAGCACCGAGCACCCTGAGTACTGAGCACCCTGAGGACTGAGCATCCAGCACCCTGAGCACTGAGCACCCAGCACCCTGAGTACTGAGCACAGATCACCCTGATCACTGAGCACCAAGCACCCTGAGTACTGAACACCCAGCACCCTGAGCACTGAGCACTGAGCACCCAGCACCCTGAGCACTGAGCACTGAGCACCCAGCACCCCGAGCACTGAGCACCCAGCACCCTGAGCACCCAGCACCCTGAGCACTGAGCACCCTGAGCACTGAGCACCCTGAGCACTGAGCACTGAGCACCCAGCACCCTGAGTACTGAGCACCCAACACTCTGAGCACTGAGCACCCAGCACGCTGAGTACTGAGCACCGATCACCCTGAGCACTGAGCACCTAGGACCCCGAGCACTGAGCACCCAGCACCCTGAGTACAGAGCACCCAGCACCCCGTGTACTGAGCACCCAGCACCCCGAGCACTGAGCACCCAGCACCCTGAGTACTGAGCACCGATCACCATGAGCACTGAGCACCCAGCACCCTGAGTACTGAGCACCCAGCAGCCTGAGCACTGAGCACCCAGCACCCTGAGCACTGAGCACCCAGCACCCTGAGTACTGAGCACCCAGCACCCTGAGTACTGAGTACCCAGCACACTGAGCACTGAGCACCCAGCACCCTGAGTACTGAGCACCGAGCACCCTGAGTACTGAGCACCCAGCACCCTTAGTACTGAGCACCCAGCACCCTGAGCACTGAGCACCCAGCACCCTGAGTACTGAGCACCCAGTACCACCCTCAGCACTGAGCACCCAGCACCCCGAGCACTGAGCACCCAGCACCCTGAGCACTGAGCACCCAGCACCCTGAGTACTGAGCACCCAGCACCCCGAGTACTGAGCACCGAGCACCTCGAGCACTGAGCACCCAGCACCCTGAGTACTGAGCACCCAGCACCCTGAGTACTGAGCACTGAGCACCCCGAGTACTGAGCACCCAGCACCCCGAGCACTGAGCAGCCACCAACCTGAGTACTGAGAACAGATCACCCTGAGTACTGAGCACCCAGCACCCTGAGTACTGAGCCCCCAGCACCCTGAGTACTGAGCACCCAGCACCCCGAGCACTGAGCACCCAGCACCCCGAGAATGAGCACCCAGCACCCTGAGTACTGAGAACCGAGCACCCTGAGTACTGAGCACCCAGCACCCTGAGTACTGAGCCCCTAGAACCCTGAGAATGAGCACGCAGCACCATGAATACTGAGCACCCAGCACCCTGAGTACTGAGCACTAAGCACCCAGAGCACTGAGAACCCAGCACCCCGAGCACGGAGCACCCAGGACCCCGAGCACTGAGAACTGAGCACCCAGCACCCTGAGTACTGAGCACCGAGCTCCCCGAGCACTGAGCACCCTGAGTACTGAGCACCCAGCACCCCGATCACTGAGCACCCCAGCACCCTGAGCACTGAGCACCCAGCACCCTGAGCACTGAGCACCCAGCACCCTGAGTACTGAGCACCCAGCATGCTGAGTACTGAGCACCCAGCACCCCGAGCATTGAGCAACCAGCACCCTGAGTACTGAGCACTGAGCACCCAGCACCCCGAGCACTGAGCACCCAGCACCCTGAGCACTGAGCACCCAGCACCCTGAGCACGGAGCACCCCGAGGACTTAGCACCCAGCACCCTGAGCACTGAGCACCCAGCACCTTGAGTACTGAGCACCGAGCACCCCGAGCACTAAGCACCCAGCACCCTGAGTACTGAGCACCCCAGCACCCTGAGCACTGAGCACATAGCACCCTGAGCACTGAGCAGCCAGCACCCCGAGCACGGAGCACCCAGCACCCTGAGTACTGAGCACCCAGCACCCCGAGCACTGAGCACCCAGCACCCTGTGTACTGAGCACTGAGCACCCTGAGTACTAAGCACCCAGCACCCTGAGTACTGAGCACCCGGGACCCTGAGCACTGAGCACCGAGCACCCCGAGCACTGAGCACCCAGCACCCTGAGCACTCAGCACCCAGCACCCCGAGCACTGAGCACCCAGGACCCTGAGCACTGAGCACCCAGCACCCTGAGCACGGAGCACCCCGAGGACTGAGCACCCAGCACCCTGAGCACTGAGCACCCAGCACCTTGAGTACTGAGCACCGAGCACCCCCGAGCACTAAGCACCCAGCACCCAGAGTACTGAGCACCCAGCACCCTGAGCACTGAGCACAGAGCACCCTGAGCACTGAGCAGCCAGCACCCCGAGCACGGAGCACCCAGCACGCTGAGTACTGAGCACCCAACAACCAGAGTACTGAGCACCCAGCACCCTGAGCACTGAGCACCCAGCACCCCGAGTACTGACCACCCAGCACCCTGAGTACTGAGCACCCAGCACCCTGAGCACTGAGCACCCAGAGGACTGAGCACCCAGCACCCTGAGCACTGAGCACCGATCACCCTGAGCACTGAGCACCCAGCACCCGAGCACTGAGCACCCAGCACCCTGAGCACTGAGCACCCAGCACCCCGAGTACTGAGCACCCAGCACCCTGAGTACTGAGCACCCAGCACCCTGAGCACTGAGCACCGGGAGGACTGAGCACCCAGCACCCTGAGCACTGAGCACCGATCACCCTGAGCACTGAGCACCCAGCACCCCGAGTACTGAGCACCCCAGCACCCTGAGTACTGAGCACGCAGCACCCTGAGCACTGAGCACCCGGAGGACTGAGCACCCAGCACCCTGAGTACTGAGCACACCAGCACCCCGAGTACTGAGCACCCAGCACCCTGAGTACTGAGCACCCAGCACCCCGAGCACTGAGCACCCAGCACCCTGAGTACTGAGCACCCTGAGTACTGAGCACTGAGCACCGAGCACCCTGAGTACTGAGCACCCTGAGGACTGAGCACCCAGCACCCTGAGCACTGAGCACCCAGCACCCTGAGTACTGAGCACAGATCACCCTGATCACTGAGCACCCAGCACCCTGAGCACTGAGCACCCAGCACCCTGAGTACTGAGCACCCAGCACCCTGAGCACTGAGCACCAAGCACCCTGAGTACTGAACACCCAGCACCCTGAGCACTGAGTACTGAACACCCAGCACCCTGAGCACTGAGCACTGAGCACCAAGCACCCTGAGTACTGAACACCCAGCACCCTGAGCACTGAGCACCCAGCACCCCGAGCACTGAGCACCCAGCACCCTGAGCACCCAGCACCCTGAGGACTGAGCACCCTGAGCACTGAGCACCCTGAGCACTGAGCACTGAGCACCCAGCACCCTGAGTACTGAGCACCCAACACTCTGAGCACTGAGCACCCAGCACGCTGAGTACTGAGCACCGATCACCCTGAGCACTGAGCACCTAGGACCCCCGAGCACTGAGCACCCAGCACCCTGAGTACAGAGCACCCAGCACCCCGTGTACTGAGCACCCAGCACCCCGAGCACTGAGCACCCAGCACCCTGAGTACTGAGCACTGATCACCATGAGCACTGAGCACCCAGCACCCTGAGTACTGAGCACCCAGCAGCCTGAGCACTGAGCACCCAGCTCCCTGAGCACTGAGCACCCAGCACCCTGAGTACTGAGCACCCGGGACCCTGAGCACTGAGCACCGAGCACCCCGAGCACTGAGCACCCAGCACCCTGAGCACTCAGCACCCAGCACCCCGAGCACTGAGCACCCAGGACCCTGAGCACTGAGCACCCAGCACCCTGAGCACGGAGCACCCCGAGGACTGAGCACCCAGCACCCTGAGCACTGAGCACCCAGCACCTTGAGTACTGAGCACCGAGCACCCCGAGCACTAAGCACCCAGCACCCTGAGTACTGAGCACCCAGCACCCTGAGCACTGAGCACAGAGCACCCTGAGCACTGAGCAGCCAGCACCCCGAGCACGGAGCACCCAGCACGCTGAGTACTGAGCACCCAACACCCAGAGTACGGAGCACCCAGCACCCTGAGCACTGAGCACCCAGCACCCCGAGTACTGAGCACCCAGCACCCTGAGTACTGAGCACCCAGCACCCTGAGCACTGAGCACCCGGAGGACTGAGCACCCAGCACCCTGAGCACTGAGCACCGATCACCCTGAGCACTGAGCACCCAGCACCCCGAGCAATGAGCACCCAGCACCCTGAGCACTGAGCACCCAGCACCCCGAGTACTGAGCACCCAGCACCCTGAGTACTGAGCACCCAGCACCCTGAGCACTGAGCACCCGGAGGACTGAGCACCCAGCACCCTGAGCACTGAGCACCGATCACCCTGAGCACTGAGCACCCAGCAACCCGAGTACTGAGCACCCAGCACCCTGAGTACTGAGCACCCAGCACCCTGAGCACTGAGCACCCGGAGGACTGAGCACCCAGCACCCTGAGTACTGAGCACCCAGCACCCCGAGTACTGAGCACCCAGCACCCTGAGTACTGAGCACCCAGCACCCAGAGCACTGAGCACCCAGCACCCTGAGTACTGAGCACCCTGAGTACTGAGCACTGAGCACCGAGCACCCTGAGTACTGAGCACCCTGAGGACTGAGCATCCAGCACCCTGAGCACTGAGCACCCAGCACCCCTGAGTACTGAGCACAGATCACCCTGATCACTGAGCACCCAGCACCCCGAGCACTGAGCACCCAGCACCCTGAGTACTGAGCACCCAGCACCCTGAGCACTGAGCACCAAGCACCCTGAGTACTGAACACCCAGCACCCTGAGCACTGAGCACTGAGCACCCAGCACCCTGAGCACTGAGCACTGAGCACCCAGCACCCCGAGCACTGAGCACCCAGCACCCTGAGCACCAAGCACCCTGAGCACTGAGCACCCTGAGCACTGAGCACCCTGAGCACTGAGCACTGAGCACCCAGCACCCTGAGTACTGAGCACCCAACACTCTGAGCACTGAGCACCCAGCACGCTGAGTACTGAGCACCGATCACCCTGAGCACTGAGCACCTAGGACCCCGAGCACTGAGCACCCAGCACCCTGAGTACAGAGCACCCAGCACCCCGTGTACTGAGCACCCAGCACCCCGAGCACTGAGCACCCAGCACCCTGAGTACTGAGCACCGATCACCATGAGCACTGAGCACCCAGCACCCTGAGTACTGAGCACCCAGCAGTCTGAGCACTGAGCACCCAGCACCCTGAGCACTGAGCACCCAGCACCCTGAGTACTGAGCACCCAGCACCCTGAGTACTGAGTACCCAGTACACTGAGCACTGAGCACCCAGCACCCTGAGTACTGAGCACCGAGCACCCTGAGTACTGAGCACCCAGCACCCTTAGTACTGAGCACCCAGCACCCTGAGCACTGAGCACCCAGCACCCTGAGTACTGAGCACCCAGTACCACCCTCAGCACTGAGCACCCAGCACCCCGAGCACTGAGCACCCAGCACCCTGAGCACTGAGCACCCAGCACCCTGAGTACTGAGCACCCAGCACCCCGAGTACTGAGCACCGAGCACCTCGAGCACTGAGCACCCAGCACCCTGAGTACTGAGCACCCAGCACCCTGAGTACTGAGCACTGAGCACCCCGAGTACTGAGCACCCAGCACCCCGAGCACTGAGCAGCCACCAACCTGAGTACTGAGAACAGATCACCCTGAGTACTGAGCACCCAGCACCCTGAGTACTGAGCCCCCAGCACCCTGAGTACTGAGCACCCAGCACCCCGAGCACTGAGCACCCAGCACCCCGAGTACTGAGCACCCAGCACCCTGAGTACTGAGCACCCAGCACCCTGAGTACTGAGCCCCTAGAACCCTGAGAATGAGCACGCAGCACCATGAATACTGAGCACCCAGCACCCTGAGTACTGAGCACTAAGCACCCAGAGCACTGAGAACCCAGCACCCCGAGCACGGAGCACCCAGGACCCCGAGCACTGAGAACTGAGCACCCAGCACCCTGAGTACTGAGCACCGAGCTCCCCGAGCACTGAGCACCCTGAGTACTGAGCACCCAGCACCCCGATCACTGAGCACCCAGCACCCTGAGCACTGAGCACCCAGCACCCTGAGCACTGAGCACCCAGCACCCTGAGTACTGAGCACCCAGCATGCTGAGTACTGAGCACCCAGCACCCCGAGCATTGAGCAACCAGCACCCTGAGTACTGAGCACTGAGCACCCAGCACCCCGAGCACTGAGCACCCAGCACCCTGAGCACTGAGCACCCAGCACCCTGAGCACGGAGCACCCCAAGGACTTAGCACCCAGCACCCTGAGCACTGAGCACCCAGCACCTTGAGTACTGAGCACCGAGCACCCCGAGCACTAAGCACCCAGCACCCTGAGTACTGAGCACCCAGCACCCTGAGCACTGAGCACATAGCACCCTGAGCACTGAGCAGCCAGCACCCCGAGCACGGAGCACCCAGCACCCTGAGTACTGAGCACCCAGCACCCCGAGCACTGAGCACCCAGCACCCTGTGTACTGAGCACTGAGCACCCTGAGTACTAAGCACCCAGCACCCTGAGTACTGAGCACCCGGGACCCTGAGCACTGAGCACCGAGCACCCCAAGCACTGAGCACCCAGCACCCTGAGCACTCAGCACCCAGCACCCCGAGCACTGAGCACCCAGGACCCTGAGCACTGAGCACCCAGCACCCTGAGCACGGAGCACCCCGAGGACTGAGCACCCAGCACCCTGAGCACTGAGCACCCAGCACCTTGAGTACTGAGCACCGAGCACCCCGAGCACTAAGCACCCAGCACCCAGAGTACTGAGCACCCAGCACCCTGAGCACTGAGCACAGAGCACCCTGAGCACTGAGCAGCCAGCACCCCGAGCACGGAGCACCCAGCACGCTGAGTACTGAGCACCCAACACCCAGAGTACGGAGCACCCAGCACCCTGAGCACTGAGCACCCAGCACCCCGAGTACTGAGCACCCAGCACCCTGAGTACTGAGCACCCAGCACCCTGAGCACTGAGCACCCGGAGGACTGAGCACCCAGCACCCTGAGCACTGAGCACCGATCACCCTGAGCACTGAGCACCCAGCACCCCGAGCAATGAGCACCCAGCACCCTGAGCACTGAGCACTCAGCACCCCGAGTACTGAGCACCCAGCACCCTGAGTACTGAGCACCCAGCACCCTGAGCACTGAGCACCCGGAGGACTGAGCACCCAGCACCCTGAGCACTGAGCACCGATCACCCTGAGCACTGAGCACCCAGCACCCCGAGTACTGAGCACCCAGCACCCTGAGTACTGAGCACCCAGCACCCTGAGCACTGAGCACCCGGAGGACTGAGCACCCAGCACCCTGAGTACTGAGCACCCAGCACCCCGAGTACTGAGCACCCAGCACCCTGAGTACTGAGCTCCCAGCACCCAGAGCACTGAGCACCCAGCACCCTGAGTACTGAGCACCCTGAGTACTGAGCACTGAGCACCGAGCACCCTGAGTACTGAGCACCCTGAGGACTGAGCATCCAGCACCCTGAGCACTGAGCACCCAGCACCCTGAGTACTGAGCACAGATCACCCTGATCACTGAGCACCCAGCACCCCGAGCACTGAGCACCCAGCACCCTGAGTACTGAGCACCCAGCACCCTGAGCACTGAGCACCAAGCACCCTGAGTACTGAACACCCAGCACCCTGAGCACTG
Source organism: Microtus oregoni (assembly GCF_018167655.1). Lineage (NCBI taxonomy): Eukaryota > Metazoa > Chordata > Mammalia > Rodentia > Cricetidae > Microtus > Microtus oregoni. The sequence continues at coordinate 8,897 of NW_024543344.1, forward strand.
AGCACTGAGCACCCAGCACCCTGAGCACTGAGCACTGAGCACCCAGCACCCCGAGCACTGAGCACCCAGCACCCTGAGCACCCAGCACCCTGAGCACTGAGCACCCTGAGCACTGAGCACCCTGAGCACTGAGCACTGAGCACCCAGCACCCTGAGTACTGAGCCCCCAGCACCCTGAGTACTGAGCACCCAGCACCCCGAGCACTGAGCACCCAGCACCCCGAGAATGAGCACCCAGCACCCTGAGTACTGAGAACCGAGCACCCTGAGTACTGAGCACCCAGCACCCTGAGTACTGAGCCCCTAGATCCCTGAGAATGAGCACGCAGCACCATGAATACTGAGCACCCAGCACCCTGAGTACTGAGCACTAAGCACCCAGAGCACTGAGAACCCAGCACCCCGAGCACGGAGCACCCAGGACCCCCGAGCACTGAGAACTGAGCACCCAGCACCCTGAGTACTGAGCACCGAGCTCCCCGAGCACTGAGCACCCTGAGTACTGAGCACACAGCACCCCGATCACTGAGCACCCAGCACCCTGAGCACTGAGCACCCAGCACCCTGAGCACTGAGCACCCAGCACCCTGAGTACTGAGCACCCAGCATGCTGAGTACTGAGCACCCAGCACCCCGAGCATTGAGCAACCAGCACCCTGAGTACTGAGCACTGAGCACCCAGCACCCCGAGCACTGAGCACCCAGCACCCTGAGCACTGAGCACCCAGCACCCTGAGCACGGAGCACCCCGAGGACTTAGCACCCAGCACCCTGAGCACTGAGCACCCAGCACCTTGAGTACTGAGCACCGAGCACCCCGAGCACTAAGCACCCAGCACCCTGAGTACTGAGCACCCAGCACCCTGAGCACTGAGCACATAGCACCCTGAGCACTGAGCAGCCAGCACCCCGAGCACGGAGCACCCAGCACCCTGAGTACTGAGCACCCAGCACCCCGAGCACTGAGCACCCAGCACCCTGTGTACTGAGCACTGAGCACCCTGAATACTAAGCACCCAGCACCCTGAGTACTGAGCACCCGGGACCCTGAGCACTGAGCACCGAGCACCCCGAGCACTGAGCACCCAGCACCCTGAGCACTCAGCACCCAGCACCCCGAGCACTGAGCACCCAGGACCCTGAGCACTGAGCACCCAGCACCCTGAGCACGGAGCACCCCGAGGACTGAGCACCCAGCACCCTGAGCACTGAGCACCCAGCACCTTGAGTACTGAGCACCGAGCACCCCGAGCACTAAGCACCCAGCACCCAGAGTACTGAGCACCCAGCACCCTGAGCACTGAGCACAGAGCACCCTGAGCACTGAGCAGCCAGCACCCCGAGCACGGAGCACCCAGCACGCTGAGTACTGAGCACCCAACAACCAGAGTACTGACCACCCAGCAACCTGAGTACTGAGCACCCAGCACCCTGAGCACTGAGCACCCAGAGGACTGAGCACCCAGCACCCTGAGCACTGAGCACCGATCACCCTGAGCACTGAGCACCCAGCACCCGAGCACTGAGCACCCAGCACCCTGAGCACTGAGCACCCAGCACCCCGAGTACTGAGCACCCAGCACCCTGAGTACTGAGCACCCAGCACCCTGAGCACTGAGCACCCGGAGGACTGAGCACCCAGCACCCTGAGCACTGAGCACCGATCACCCTGAGCACTGAGCACCCAGCACCCCGAGTACTGAGCACCCAGCACCCTGAGTACTGAGCACGCAGCACCCTGAGCACTGAGCACCCGGAGGACTGAGCACCCAGCACCCTGAGTACTGAGCACCCAGCACCCCGAGTACTGAGCACCCAGCACCCTGAGTACTGAGCACCCAGCACCCCGAGCACTGAGCACCCAGCACCCTGAGTACTGAGCACCCTGAGTACTGAGCACTGAGCACCGAGCACCCTGAGTACTGAGCACCCTGAGGACTGAGCACCCAGCACCCTGAGCACTGAGCACCCAGCACCCTGAGTACTGAGCACAGATCACCCTGATCACTGAGCACCCAGCACCCCGAGCACTGAGCACCCAGCACCCTGAGTACTGAGCACCCAGCACCCTGAGCACTGAGCACCAAGCACCCTGAGTACTGAACACCCAGCACCCTGAGCACTGAGTACTGAACACCCAGCACCCTGAGCACTGAGCACTGAGCACCAAGCACCCTGAGTACTGAACACCCAGCACCCTGAGCACTGAGCACCCAGCACCCCGAGCACTGAGCACCCAGCACCCTGAGCACCCAGCACCCTGAGGACTGAGCACCCTGAGCACTGAGCACCCTGAGCACTGAGCACTGAGCACCCAGCACCCTGAGTACTGAGCACCCAACACTCTGAGCACTGAGCACCCAGCACGCTGAGTACTGAGCACCGATCACCCTGAGCACTGAGCACCTAGGACCCCGAGCACTGAGCACCCAGCACCCTGAGTACAGAGCACCCAGCACCCCGTGTACTGAGCACCCAGCACCCCGAGCACTGAGCACCCAGCACCCTGAGTACTGAGCACTGATCACCATGAGCACTGAGCACCCAGCACCCTGAGTACTGAGCACCCAGCAGCCTGAGCACTGAGCACCCAGCTCCCTGAGCACTGAGCACCCAGCACCCTGAGTACTGAGCACCCGGGACCCTGAGCACTGAGCACCGAGCACCCCGAGCACTGAGCACCCAGCACCCTGAGCACTCAGCACCCAGCACCCCGAGCACTGAGCACCCAGGACCCTGAGCACTGAGCACCCAGCACCCTGAGCACGGAGCACCCCGAGGACTGAGCACCCAGCACCCTGAGCACTGAGCACCCAGCACCCTGAGTACTGAGCACCCTGAGTACTGAGCACTGAGCACCGAGCACCCTGAGTACTGAGCACCCTGAGGACTGAGCATCCAGCACCCTGAGCACTGAGCACCCAGCACCCTGAGTACTGAGCACAGATCACCCTGATCACTGAGCACCCAGCACCCCGAGCACTGAGCACCCAGCACCCTGAGTACTGAGCACCCAGCACCCTGAGCACTGAGCACCAAGCACCCTGAGTACTGAACACCCAGCACCCTGAGCACTGAGCACCCAGCACCCTGAGCACTGAGCACAGAGCACCCTGAGCACTGAGCAGCCAGCACCCCGAGCACGGAGCACCCAGCACGCTGAGTACTGAGCACCCAACACCCAGAGTACGGAGCACCCAGCACCCTGAGCACTGAGCACCCAGCACCCCGAGTAATGAGCACCCAGCACCCTGAGTACTGAGCACCCAGCACCCTGAGCACTGAGCACCCGGAGGACTGAGCACCCAGCACCCTGAGCACTGAGCACCGATCACCCTGAGCACTGAGCACCCAGCACCCCGAGCAATGAGCACCCAGCACCCTGAGCACTGAGCACCCAGCACCCCGAGTACTGAGCACCCAGCACCCTGAGTACTGAGCACCCAGCACCCTGAGCACTGAGCACCCGGAGGACTGAGCACCCAGCACACTGAGCACTGAGCACCGATCACCCTGAGCACTGAGCACCCAGCACCCCGAGTACTGAGCACCCAGCACCCTGAGTACTGAGCACCCAGCACCCTGAGCACTGAGCACCCGGAGGACTGAGCACCCAGCACCCTGAGTACTGAGCACCCAGCACCCCGAGTACTGAGCACCCAGCACCCTGAGTACTGAGCACCCAGCACCCAGAGCACTGAGCACCCAGCACCCTGAGTACTGAGCACCCTGAGTACTGAGCACTGAGCACCGAGCACCCTGAGTACTGAGCACCCTGAGGACTGAGCATCCAGCACCCTGAGCACTGAGCACCCAGCACCCTGAGTACTGAGCACAGATCACCCTGATCACTGAGCACCCAGCACCCCGAGCACTGAGCACCCAGCACCCTGAGTACTGAGCACCCAGCACCCTGAGCACTGAGCACCAAGCACCCTGAGTACTGAACACCCAGCACCCTGAGCACTGAGCACTGAGCACCCAGCACCCTGAGCACTGAGCACTGAGCACCCAGCACCCCGAGCACTGAGCACCCAGCACCCTGAGCACCCAGCACCCTGAGCACTGAGCACCCTGAGCACCGAGCACCCTGAGCACTGAGCACTGAGCACCCAGCACCCTGAGTACTGAGCACCCAACACTCTGAGCACTGAGCACCCAGCACGCTGAGTACTGAGCACCGATCACCCTGAGCACTGAGCACCTAGGACCCCGAGCACTGAGCACCCAGCACCCTGAGTACAGAGCACCCAGCACCCCGTGTACTGAGCACCCAGCACCCCGAGCACTGAGCACCCAGCACCCTGAGTACTGAGCACCGATCACCATGAGCACTGAGCACCCAGCACCCTGAGTACTGAGCACCCAGCAGCCTGAGCACTGAGCACCCAGCACCCTGAGCACTGAGCACCCAGCACCCTGAGTACTGAGCACCCAGCACCCTGAGTACTGAGTACCCAGCACACTGAGCACTGAGCACCCAGCACCCTGAGTACTGAGCACCGAGCACCCTGAGTACTGAGCACCCAGCACCCTTAGTACTGAGCACCCAGCACCCTGAGCACTGAGCACCCAGCACCCTGAGTACTGAGCACCCAGTACCACCCTCAGCACTGAGCACCCAGCACCCCGAGCACTGAGCACCCAGCACCCTGAGCACTGAGCACCCAGCACCCTGAGTACTGAGCACCCAGCACCCCGAGTACTGAGCACCGAGCACCTCGAGCACTGAGCACCCAGCACCCTGAGTACTGAGCACCCAGCACCCTGAGTACTGAGCACTGAGCACCCCGAGTACTGAGCACCCAGCACCCCGAGCACTGAGCAGCCACCAACCTGAGTACTGAGAACAGATCACCCTGAGTACTGAGCACCCAGCACCCTGAGTACTGAGCCCCCAGCACCCTGAGTACTGAGCACCCAGCACCCCGAGCACTGAGCACCCAGCACCCCGAGAATGAGCACCCAGCACCCTGAGTACTGAGAACCGAGCACCCTGAGTACTGAGCACCCAGCACCCTGAGTACTGAGCCCCTAGAACCCTGAGAATGAGCACGCAGCACCATGAATACTGAGCACCCAGCACCCTGAGTACTGAGCACTAAGCACCCAGAGCACTGAGAACCCAGCACCCCGAGCACGGAGCACCCAGGACCCCGAGCACTGAGAACTGAGCACCCAGCACCCTGAGTACTGAGCACCGAGCTCCCCGAGCACTGAGCACCCTGAGTACTGAGCACCCAGCACCCCGATCACTGAGCACCCAGCACCCTGAGTACTGAGCACCGAGCACCCTGAGTACTGAGCACCCAGCACCCTTAGTACTGAGCACCCAGCACCCTGAGCACTGAGCACCCAGCACCCTGAGCACGGAGCACCCCGAGGACTGAGCACCCAGCACCCTGAGCACTGAGCACCCAGCACCTTGAGTACTGAGCACCGAGCACCCCGAGCACTAAGCACCCAGCACCCTGAGTACTGAGCACCCAGCACCCTGAGCACTGAGCACAGAGCACCCTGAGCACTGAGCAGCCAGCACCCCGAGCACGGAGCACCCAGCACGCTGAGTACTGAGCACCCAACACCCAGAGTACGGAGCACCCAGCACCCTGAGCACTGAGCACCCAGCACCCCGAGTACTGAGCACCCAGCACCCTGAGTACTGAGCACCCAGCACCCTGAGCACTGAGCACCCGGAGGACTGAGCACCCAGCACCCTGAGCACTGAGCACCGATCACCCTGAGCACTGAGCACCCAGCACCCCGAGCAATGAGCACCCAGCACCCTGAGCACTGAGCACCCAGCACCCCGAGTACTGAGCACCCAGCACCCTGAGTACTGAGCACCCAGCACCCTGAGCACTGAGCACCCGGAGGACTGAGCACCCAGCACCCTGAGCACTGAGCACCGATCACCCTGAGCACTGAGCACCCAGCACCCCGAGTACTGAGCACCCAGCACCCTGAGTACTGAGCACCCAGCACCCTGAGCACTGAGCACCCGGAGGACTGAGCACCCAGCACCCTGAGTACTGAGCACCCAGCACCCCGAGTACTGAGCAACCAGCACCCTGAGTACTGAGCACCCAGCACCCAGAGCACTGAGCACCCAGCACCCTGAGTACTGAGCACCCTGAGTACTGAGCACTGAGCACCGAGCACCCTGAGTACTGAGCACCCTGAGGACTGAGCATCCAGCACCCTGAGCACTGAGCACCCAGCACCCTGAGTACTGAGCACAGATCACCCTGATCACTGAGCACCCAGCACCCCGAGCACTGAGCACCCAGCACCCTGAGTACTGAGCACCCAGCACCCTGAGCACTGAGCACCAAGCACCCTGAGTACTGAACACCCAGCACCCTGAGCACTGAGCACTGAGCACCCAGCACCCTGAGCACTGAGCACTGAGCACCCAGCACCCCGAGCACTGAGCACCCAGCACCCTGAGCACCCAGCACCCTGAGCACTGAGCACCCTGAGCACTGAGCACTCTGAACACTGAGCACTGAGCACCCAGCACCCTGAGTACTGAGCACCCAACACTCTGAGCACTGAGCACCCAGCACGCTGAGTACTGAGCACCGATCACCCTGAGCACTGAGCACCTAGGACCCCGAGCACTGAGCACCCAGCACCCTGAGCACTGAGCACCGAGCTCCCCGATCACTGAGCACCCTGAGTACTGAGCACCCAGCACCACGATCACTGAGCACCCAGCACCCTGAGCACTGAGCACCCAGCACCCTGAGCACTGAGCACCCAGCACCCTGAGTACTGAGCACCCAGCATGCTGAGTACTGAGCACCCAGCACCCCGAGCATTGAGCAACCAGCACCCTGAGTACTGAGCACTGAGCACCCAGCACCCCGAGCACTGAGCACCCAGCACCCTGAGCACTGAGCACCCAGCACCCTGAGTACGGAGCACCCCGAGGACTTAGCACCCAGCACCCTGAGCACTAAGCACCCAGCACCCTGAGTACTGAGCACCCAGCACCCTGAGCACTGAGCACATAGCACCCTGAGCACTGAGCAGCCAGCACCCCGAGCACGGAGCACCCAGCACCCTGAGTACTGAGCACCCAGCACCCCGAGCACTGAGCACCCAGCACCCTGTGTACTGAGCACTGAGCACCCTGAGTACTAAGCACCCAGCACCCTGAGTACTGAGCACCCGGGACCCTGAGCACTGAGCACCGAGCACCCCGAGCACTGAGCACCCAGCACCCTGAGCACTCAGCACCCAGCACCCCGAGCACTGAGCACCCAGGACCCTGAGCACTGAGCACCCAGCACCCTGAGCACGGAGCACCCCGAGGACTGAGCACCCAGCACCCTGAGCACTGAGCACCCAGCACCTTGAGTACTGAGCACCGAGCACCCCGAGCACTAAGCACCCAGCACCCAGAGTACTGAGCACCCAGCACCCTGAGCACTGAGCACAGAGCACCCTGAGCACTGAGCAGCCAGCACCCCGAGCACGGAGCACCCAGCACGCTGAGTACTGAGCACCCAACAACCAGAGTACTGAGCACCCAGCACCCTGAGCACTGAGCACCCAGCACCCCGAGTACTGACCACCCAGCACCCTGAGTACTGAGCACCCAGCACCCTGAGCACTGTGCACCCAGAGGACTGAGCACCCAGCACCCTGAGCACTGAGCACCGATCACCCTGAGCACTGAGCACCCAGCACCCGAGCACTGAGCACCCAGCACCCTGAGCACTGAGCACCCAGCACCCCGAGTACTGAGCACCCAGCACCCTGAGTACTGAGCACCCAGCACCCTGAGCACTGAGCACCCGGAGGACTGAGCACCCAGCACCCTGAGCACTGAGCACCGATCACCCTGAGCACTGAGCACCCAGCACCCCGAGTACTGAGCACCCAGCACCCTGAGTACTGAGCACGCAGCACCCTGAGCACTGAGCACCCGGAGGACTGAGCACCCAGCACCCTGAGTACTGAGCACCCAGCACCCCGAGTACTGAGCACCCAGCACCCTGAGTACTGAGCACCCAGCACCCCGAGCACTGAGCACCCAGCACCCTGAGTACTGAGCACCCTGAGTACTGAGCACTGAGCACCGAGCACCCTGAGTACTGAGCACCCTGAGGACTGAGCACCCAGCACCCTGAGCACTGAGCACCCAGCACCCTGAGTACTGAGCACAGATCACCCTGATCACTGAGCACCCAGCACCCCGAGCACTGAGCACCCAGCACCCTGAGTACTGAGCACCCAGCACCCTGAGCACTGAGCACCAAGCACCCTGAGTACTGAACACCCAGCAGCCTGAGCACTGAGTACTGAACACCCAGCACCCTGAGCACTGAGCACTGAGCACCAAGCACCCTGAGTACTGAACACCCAGCACCCTGAGTACTGAGCACCCAGCACCCCGAGCACTGAGCACCCAGCACCCTGAGCACCCAGCACCCTGAGGACTGAGCACCCTGAGCACTGAGCACCCTGAGCACTGAGCACTGAGCACCCAGCACCCTGAGTACTGAGCACCCAACACTCTGAGCACTGAGCACCCAGCACGCTGAGTACTGAGCACCGATCACCCTGAGCACTGAGCACCTAGGACCCCGAGCACTGAGCACCCAGCACCCTGAGTACAGAGCACCCAGCACCCCGTGTACTGAGCACCCAGCACCCCGAGCACTGAGCACCCAGCACCCTGAGTACTGAGCACTGATCACCATGAGCACTGAGCACCCAGCACCCTGAGTACTGAGCACCCAGCAGCCTGAGCACTGAGCACCCAGCTCCCTGAGCACTGAGCACCCAGCACCCTGAGTACTGAGCACCCAGCACCCTGAGTACTGAGTACCCAGCACCTTGAGCACTGAGCACCCAGCACCCCGAGTACTGAGCACCCAGCACCCTGAGTACTGAGCACCCAGCACCCCGAGCACTGAGCACCCAGCACCCTGAGTACTGAGCACCCTGAGTACTGTGCACTGAGCACCGAGCACCCTGAGTACTGAGCACCCTGAGGACTGAGCACCCAGCACCCTGAGCACTGAGCACCCAGCACCCTGAGTACTGAGCACAGATCACCCTGATCACTGAGCACCCAGCACCCCGAGCACTGAGCACCCAGCACCCTGAGTACTGAGCACCCAGCACCCTGAGCACTGAGCACCAAGCACCCTGAGTACTGAACACCCAGCACCCTGAGCACTGAGTACTGAACACCCAGCACCCTGAGCACTGAGCACTGAGCACCAAGCACCCTGAGTACTGAACACCCAGCACCCTGAGCACTGAGCACCCAGCACCCCGAGCACTGAGCACCCAGCACCCTGAGCACCCAGCACCCTGAGGACTGAGCACCCTGAGCACTGAGCACCCTGAGCACTGAGCACTGAGCACCCAGCACCCTGAGTACTGAGCACCCAACACTCTGAGCACTGAGCACCCAGCACGCTGAGTACTGAGCACCGATCACCCTGAGCACTGAGCACCTAGGACCCCGAGCACTGAGCACCCAGCACCCTGAGTACAGAGCACCCAGCACCCCGTGTACTGAGCACCCAGCACCCCGAGCACTGAGCACCCAGCACCCTGAGTACTGAGCACTGATCACCATGAGCACTGAGCACCCAGCACCCTGAGTACTGAGCACCCAGCAGCCTGAGCACTGAGCACCCAGCTCCCTGAGCACTGAGCACCCAGCACCCTGAGTACTGAGCACCCAGCACCCTGAGTACTGAGTACCCAGCACCTTGAGCACTGAGCACCCAGCACCCTGAGTACTGAGCACCGAGCACCCTGAGTACTGAGCACCCAGCAACCTTAGTACTGAGCACCCAGCACCCTGAGCACTGAGCACCCAGCACCCTGAGTACTGAGCACCCAGCACCACCCTCAGCACTGAGCACCCAGTACCCCGAGCACTGAGTACCCAGCACCCTGAGCACTGAGCACCCAGCACCCTGAGTACTGAGCACCCAGCACCCCGAGTACTGAGCACCGAGCACCTCGAGCACTGAGCACCCAGCACCCTGAGTACTGAGCACCCAGCACCCTGAGTACTGAGCACTGAGCACCCCGAGTACTGAGCACCCAGCACCCCGAGCACTGAGCACCCAGCAACCTGAGTACTGAGAACAGATCACCCTGAGTACTGAGCACCCAGCACCCTGAGTACTGAGCCCCCAGCACCCTGAGTACTGAGCACCCAGCACCCCGAGCACTGAGCACCCAGCACCCCGAGAATGAGCACCCAGCACCCTGAGTACTGAGAACCGAGCACCCTGAGTACTGAGCACCCAGCACCCTGAGTACTGAGCCCCTAGAACCCTGAGAATGAGCACGCAGCACCATGAGTACTGAGCACCCAGCACCCGGAGTACTGAGCACTAAGCACCCAGAGCACTGAGAACCCAGCACCCCGAGCACGGAGCACCCAGGACCGCGAGCACTGAATACTGAGCACCCAGCACCCTGAGTACTGAGCACCGAGCTCCCCGAGCACTGAGCACCCTGAGTACTGAGCACCCAGGACCCCAATCACTGAGCACCCAGCACCCTGAGCACTGAGCACCCAGCACCCTGAGCACTGAGCACCCAGCACCCTGAGTACTGAGCACCCAGCATGCTGAGTACTGAGCACCCAGCACCCCGAGCACTGAGCAACCAGCACCCTGAGTACTGAGCACTGAGCACCCAGCACCCCGAGCACTGAGCACCCAGCACCCTGTGTACTGAGCACTGAGCACCCTGAGTACTAAGCACCCAGCACCCTGAGTACTGAGCACCCAGGACCCTGAGCACTGAGCACCGAGCACCCCGAGCACTGAGCACCCAGCACCCTGAGAACTCAGCACCCAGCACCCCGAGCACTGAGCACCCAGCACCCTGAGCACTGAGCACCCAGCACCCTGAGCACGGAGCACCCCGAGGACTGAGCACCCAGCACCCTGAGCACTGAGCACCCAGCACCTTGAGTACTGAGCACCGAGCACCCCGAGCACTAAGCACCCAGCACCCTGAGTACTGAGCACCCAGCACCCTGAGCACTGAGCACATAGCACCCTGAGCACTGAGCAGCCAGCACCCCGAGCACGGAGCACCCAGCACCCTGAGTACTGAGCACCCAACACCCAGAGTACTGAGCACCCAGCACCCTGAGCACTGAGCACCCAGCACCCCGAGTACTGAGCACCCAGCACCCTGAGTACTGAGCACCCAGCACCCTGAGCACTGAGCACCCGGAGGACTGAGCACCCAGCACCCTGAGCACTGAGCACCGATCACCCTGAGCACTGAGCACCCAGCACCCCGAGCACTGAGCACCCAGCACCCTGAGCACTGAGCACCCAGCACCCCGAGTACTGAGCACCCAGCACCCTGAGTACTGAGCACCCAGCACCCTGAGCACTGAGCACCCGGAGGACTGAGCACCCAGCACCCTGAGCACTGAGCACCGATCACCCTGAGCACTGAGCACCCAGCACCCCGAGTACTGAGCACCAAGCACCCTGAGTACTGAGCATCCAGCACCCTGAGCACTGAGCACCCGGAGGACTGAGCACCCAGCACCCTGAGTACTGAGCACCCAGCACCCCGAGTACTGAGCACCCAGCACCCTGAGTACTGAGCACACAGCACCCCGAGCACTGAGCACCCAGCACCCTGAGTACTGAGCACCCTGAGTACTGAGCACTGAGCACCGAGCACCCTGAGGACTGAGCACCCAGGACCCGGAGCACTGAGCACCCAGCACCCTGAGTAGTGAGCACAGATCACCCTGATCACTGAGCACCCAGCACCCCGAGCACTGAGCACCCAGCACCCTGAGTACTGAGCACCCAGCACCCTGAGCACTGAGCACCGAGCACCCTGAGTACTGAACACCCAGCACCCTGAGCACTGAGCACTGAGCACCCAGCACCCTGAGCACTGAGCACTGAGCACCCAGCACCCCGAGCACTGAGCACCCAGCACCCTGAGCACCCAGCACCCTGAGCACTGAGCACCCTGAGCACTGAGCACCCTGAGCACTGAGCACTGAGCACCCAGCACCCTGAGTACTGAGCACCCAACACTCTGAGCACTGAGCACCCAGCACGCTGAGTACTGAGCACCGATCACCCTGAGCACTGAGCACCTAGGACCCCGAGCACTGAGCACCCAGCACCCTGAGTACAGAGCACCCAGCACCCCGTGTACTGAGCACCCAGCACCCCGAGCACTGAGCACCCAGCACCCTGAGTACTGAGCACCGATCACCATGAGCACTGAGCACCCAGCACCCTGAGTACTGAGCACCCAGCAGCCTGAGCACTGAGCACCCAGCACCCTGAGCACTGAGCACCCAGCACCCTGAGTACTGAGCACCCAGCACCCTGAGTACTGAGCACCGCGCACCCTGAGTACTGAGCACCCAGCACCCTTAGTACTGAGCACCCAGCACCCTGAGCACTGAGCACCCAGCACCCTGAGTACTGAGCACCCAGCACCACCCTCAGCACTGAGCACCCAGCACCCCGAGCACTGAACACCCAGCACCCTGAGGACTGAGCACCCAGCACCCTGAGTACTGAGCACCCAGCACCCCGAGTACTGAGCACCGAGCACCCCGAGCACTGAGCACCCAGCACCCTGAGTACTGAGCACCCAGCACCCTGAGTACTGAGCACTGAGCACCCCGAGTACTGAGCACCCAGAACCCCGAGCACTGAGCACCCAGCACCCTGAGTACTGAGCACCCTGAGTACTGAGCACTGAGCACCGAGCACCCTGAGTACTGAGCACCCTGAGGACTGAGCACCCAGCACCCTGAGCACTGAGCACCCAGCACCCTGAGTACTGAGCACAGATCACCCTGATCACTGAGCACCCAGCACCCCGAGCACTGAGCACCCAGCACCCTGAGTACTGAGCACCCAGCACCCTGAGCACTGAGCACCAAGCACCCTGAGTACTGAACACCCAGCACCCTGAGCACTGAGTACTGAACACCCAGCACCCTGAGCACTGAGCACTGAGCACCAAGCACCCTGAGTACTGAACACCCAGCACCCTGAGTACTGAGCACCCAGCACCCCGAGCACTGAGCACCCAGCACCCTGAGCACCCAGCACCCTGAGGACTGAGCACCCTGAGCACTGAGCACCCTGAGCACTGAGCACTGAGCACCCAGCACCCTGAGTACTGAGCACCCAACACTCTGAGCACTGAGCACCCAGCACGCTGAGTACTGAGCACCGATCACCCTGAGCACTGAGCACCTAGGACCCCGAGCACTGAGCACCCAGCACCCTGAGTACAGAGCACCCAGCACCCCGTGTACTGAGCACCCAGCACCCCGAGCACTGAGCACCCAGCACCCTGAGTACTGAGCACTGATCACCATGAGCACTGAGCACCCAGCACCCTGAGTACTGAGCACCCAGCAGCCTGAGCACTGAGCACCCAGCTCCCTGAGAACTGAGCACCCAGCACCCTGAGTACTGAGCACCCAGCACCCTGAGTACTGAGTACCCAGCACCTTGAGCACTGAGCACCCAGCACCCCGAGTACTGAGCACCCAGCACCCTGAGTACTGAGCACCCAGCACCCCGAGCACTGAGCACCCAGCACCCTGAGTACTGAGCACCCTGAGTACTGAGCACTGAGCACCGAGCACCCTGAGTACTGAGCACCCTGAGGACTGAGCACCCAGCACCCTGAGCACTGAGCACCCAGCACCCTGAGTACTGAGCACAGATCACCCTGATCACTGAGCACCCAGCACCCCGAGCACTGAGCACCCAGCACCCTGAGCACTGAGCACCAAGCACCCTGAGTACTGAACACCCAGCACCCTGAGCACTGAGTACTGAACACCCAGCACCCTGAGCACTGAGCACTGAGCACCAAGCACCCTGAGTACTGAACACCCAGCACCCTGAGCACTGAGCACCCAGCACCCCGAGCACTGAGCACCCAGCACCCCGAGCACTGAGCACCCAGCACCCTGAGTACTGAGCACTGATCACCATGAGCACTGAGCACCCAGCACCCTGAGTACTGAGCACCCTGCAGCCTGAGCACTGAGCACCCAGCTCCCTGAGCACTGAGCACCCAGCACCCTGAGTACTGAGCACCCAGCACCCTGAGTACTGAGTACCCAGCACCTTGAGCACTGAGCACCCAGCACCCTGAGTACTGAGCACCGAGCACCCTGAGTACTGAGCACCCAGCACCCTTAGTACTGAGCACCCAGCACCCTGAGCACTGAGCACCCAGCACCCTGAGTACTGAGCACCCAGCACCACCCTCAGCACTGAGCACCCAGTACCCCGAGCACTGAGTACCCAGCACCCTGAGCACTGAGCACCCAGCACCCTGAGTACTGAGCACCCAGCACCCCGAGTACTGAGCACCGAGCACCTCGAGCACTGAGCACCCAGCACCCTGAGTACTGAGCACCCAGCACCCTGAGTACTGAGCACTGAGCACCCCGAGTACTGAGCACCCAGCACCCCGAGCACTGAGCACCCAGCAACCTGAGTACTGAGAACAGATCACCCTGAGTACTGAGCACCCAGCACCCTGAGTACTGAGCCCCCAGCACCCTGAGTACTGAGCACCCAGCACCCCGAGCACTGAGCACCCAGCACCCCGAGAATGAGCACCCAGCACCCTGAGTACTGAGAACCGAGCACCCTGAGTACTGAGCACCCAGCACCCTGAGTACTGAGCCCCTAGAACCCTGAGAATGAGCACGCAGCACCATGAGTACTGAGCACCCAGCACCCGGAGTACTGAGCACTAAGCACCCAGAGCACTGAGAACCCAGCACCCCGAGCACGGAGCACCCAGGACCGCGAGCACTGAATACTGAGCACCCAGCACCCTGAGTACTGAGCACCGAGCTCCCCGAGCACTGAGCACCCTGAGTACTGAGCACCCAGCACCCCGATCACTGAGCACCCAGCACCCTGAGCACTGAGCACCCAGCACCCTGAGCACTGAGCACCCAGCACCCTGAGTACTGAGCACCCAGCATGCTGAGTACTGAGCACCCAGCACCCCGAGCACTGAGCAACCAGCACCCTGAGTACTGAGCACTGAGCACCCAGCACCCCGAGCACTGAGCACCCAGCACCCTGTGTACTGAGCACTGAGCACCCTGAGTACTAAGCACCCAGCACCCTGAGTACTGAGCACCCAGGACCCTGAGCACTGAGCACCGAGCACCCCGAGCACTGAGCACCCAGCACCCTGAGAACTCAGCACCCAGCACCCCGAGCACTGAGCACCCAGCACCCTGAGCACTGAGCACCCAGCACCCTGAGCACGGAGCACCCCGAGGACTGAGCACCCAGCACCCTGAGCACTGAGCACCCAGCACCTTGAGTACTGAGCACCGAGCACCCCGAGCACTAAGCACCCAGCACCCTGAGTACTGAGCACCCAGCACCCTGAGCACTGAGCACATAGCACCCTGAGCACTGAGCAGCCAGCACCCCGAGCACGGAGCACCCAGCACCCTGAGTACTGAGCACCCAACACCCAGAGTACTGAGCACCCAGCACCCTGAGCACTGAGCACCCAGCACCCCGAGTACTGAGCACCCAGCACCCTGAGTACTGAGCACCCAGCACCCTGAGCACTGAGCACCCGGAGGACTGAGCACCCAGCACCCTGAGCACTGAGCACCGATCACCCTGAGCACTGAGCACCCAGCACCCCGAGCACTGAGCACCCAGCACCCTGAGCACTGAGCACCCAGCACCCCGAGTACTGAGCACCCAGCACCCTGAGTACTGAGCACCCAGCACCCTGAGCACTGAGCACCCGGAGGACTGAGCACCCAGCACCCTGAGCACTGAGCACCGATCACCCTGAGCACTGAGCACCCAGCACCCCGAGTACTGAGCACCCAGCACCCTGAGTACTGAGCACCCAGCACCCTGAGCACTGAGCACCCGGAGGACTGAGCACCCAGCACCCTGAGTACTGAGCACCCAGCTCCCTGAGTACTGAGCACCCAGCACCCCGAGCACTGAGCACCCAGCACCCTGAGTACTGAGCACCCTGAGTACTGAGCACTGAGCACCGAGCACCCTGAGGACTGAGCACCCAGGACCCGGAGCACTGAGCACCCAGCACCCTGAGTAGTGAGCACAGATCACCCTGATCACTGAGCACCCAGCACCCCGAGCACTGAGCACCCAGCACCCTGAGTACTGAGCACCCAGCACCCTGAGCACTGAGCACCGAGCACCCTGAGTACTGAACACCCAGCACCCTGAGCACTGAGCACTGAGCACCCAGCACCCTGAGCACTGAGCACTGAGCACCCAGCACCCCGAGCACTGAGCACCCAGCACCCTGAGCACCCAGCACCCTGAGCACTGAGCACCCTGAGCACTGAGCACCCTGAGCACTGAGCACTGAGCACCCAGCACCCTGAGTACTGAGCACCCAACACTCTGAGCACTGAGCACCCAGCACGCTGAGTACTGAGCACCGATCACCCTGAGCACTGAGCACCTAGGACCCCGAGCACTGAGCACCCAGCACCCTGAGTACAGAGCACCCAGCACCCCGTGTACTGAGCACCCAGCACCCCGAGCACTGAGCACCCAGCACCCTGAGTACTGAGCACCGATCACCATGAGCACTGAGCACCCAGCACCCTGAGTACTGAGCACCCAGCAGCCTGAGCACTGAGCACCCAGCACCCTGAGCACTGAGCACCCAGCACCCTGAGTACTGAGCACCCAGCACCCTGAGTACTGAGCACCGCGCACCCTGAGTACTGAGCACCCAGCACCCTTAGTACTGAGCACCCAGCACCCTGAGCACTGTGCACCCAGCACCCTGAGTACTGAGCACCCAGCACCACCCTCAGCACTGAGCACCCAGCACCCCGAGCACTGAACACCCAGCACCCTGAGGACTGAGCACCCAGCACCCTGAGTACTGAGCACCCAGCACCCCGAGTACTGAGCACCGAGCACCCCGAGCACTGAGCACCCAGCACCCTGAGTACTGAGCACCCAGCACCCTGAGTACTGAGCACTGAGCACCCCGAGTACTGAGCACCCAGAACCCCGAGCACTTAGCACCCAGCACCCTGAGTACTGAGAACCGAGCACCCTGAGTACTGAGCACCCAGCACCCTGAGTATTGAGCCCCTAGCACCCTGAGAATGAGCACCCAGCACCATGAGTACTGAGCACCCAGCACCCTGAGTACTGAGCACTAAGCACCCAGAGCACTGAGCACCCAGCACCCTGAGCACGGAGCACCCAGGAACCCGAGCACTGAGAACTGAGCACCCAGCACCCTGAGTAATGAGCACCGAGCTCCCTGAGCACTGAGCACCCTGAGTACTAAGCACCCAGCACCCCAATCACTGAGCAACCAGCACCCTGAGCAGTGTGACACCAGCACCCTGAGCACTGAGCACCCAGCACCCTGAGTATTGAGCACCCAGCACGCTGAGTACTGAGCACCCAGCACCCCGAGCACTGAGCACCCAGCACCCTGAGTACTGAGCACTGAGCACCCAGCACCCCGAGCACTGAGCACCCAGCACCCTGTGTACTGATCACTGAGCACCCTGAGTACTAAGCACCCAGCACCATGAGTACTGAGCACCCAGGACCCTGAGCACTGAGCACCGAGCACCCCGAGCACTGAGCACCCAGCACCCTGAGCACTCAGCACCCAGCACCCCGAGCACTGAGCACCCAGCACCCTGAGCACTGAGCACCCAGCACCCTGAGCACCCCGAGGACTGAGCACCCAGCACCCTGAGCACTGAGCACCCAGCACCTTGAGTACTGAGCACCGAGCACCCCGAGCACTAAGCACCCAGCACCCTGAGTACAGAGCACCCAGCACCCTAAGCACTGAGCACCCAGCACCCTGAGCACTGAGCACCCAGCACCCCGAGCACGGAGCACCCAGCACCCTGAGTACTGAGCACCCAACACCCAGAGTACTGAGCACCCAGCACCCTGAGCACTGAGCACCCAGCACCCTGAGTACTGAGCACCCAGCACACTGAGTACTGAGCACCCAGCACCCTGAGCACTGAGCACCCGGGGGACTGAGCACCCAGCACCCTGAGCACAGAGCACCGATCACCCTGAGCACTGAGCACCCAGCACCCCGAGCACTGAGCACCCAGCACACTGAGTACTGAGCACCCAGCACCCCGAGTACTGAGCACACAGCATCCTGAGTACTGAGCACCCAGCACCCCGAGCACTGAGCACTCAGCACCCTGAGTACTGAGCACCCTGAGTACTGAGCACTGAGCACCGAGCACCCTGAGTACTGAGCACCCTGAGGACTGAGCACCCAGCACCCTGAGCACTGAGCACCCAGCACCCTGAGTACTGAGCACTGATCACCCTGAGCACTGAGCACCCAGCACCCCGAGCACTGAGCACCCAGCACCCTGAGTACTGAGCACCCAGCACCCTGAGCACTGAGCACCGAGCACCCTGAGTACTGAACAACCAGCACCCTGAGCACTGAGCACTGAGCACCCAGCACCCTGAGCACTGAGCAATGAGCACCCAGCACCCCGAGCACTGAGCACCCAGCACCCTGAGCACCCAGCACCCTGAGCACTGAGCACCCTGAGCACTGAGCACTCTGAGCACTGAGCACTGAGCAACCAGCACCCTGAGTACTGAGCACCCAACACTCTGAGCACTGAGAACCCAGCACGCTGAGTACTGAGCACTGTGCACACAGCACCCTGAGTACTGAGCACCCAGCACCCCGAGCACTGCGCACTGAGCACACTGAGCACTGAGCACCCAGCACCCCGAGTACTGAGCACTGAGCACCCTGAGTACTGAGCAACCAGCACCCCTAGTACTGAGCACTGAGCACCCTGAGTACTGAGCACCCAGCACCCTGAGCACTGAGAACCCTGAGTACTGAGCACCGAGCACCCTGAGTACTGAGCACCCAGCACCCTGAGCACTGAGCACGGAGCACCCCGAGGACTGAGCACCCAGCACCCTGAGTACAGAGCACCCAGCACCCCGTGTACTGAGCACCCAGCACCCGGAGCACTGAGCACCCAGCACCCTGAGTACTGAGCACTGATCACCATGAGCACTGAGCACCCAGCACCCTGAGTACTGAGCACCCAGCAGCCTGAGCACTGAGCACCCAGCTCCCTGAGCACTGAGCACCCAGCACCCTGAGTACTGAGCACCCAGCACCCTGAGTACTGAGTACCCAGCACCCTGAGCACTGAGCACCCAGCACCCTGAGTACTGAGCACCGAGCACCCTGAGTACTGAGCACCCAGCACCCTTAGTACTGAGCACCCAGCACCCTGAGCACTGAGCACCCAGCACCCTGAGTACTGAGCACCCAGCACCACCCTCAGCACTGAGCACCCAGTACCCCGAGCACTGAGCACCCAGCACCCTGAGCACTGAGCACCCAGCACCCTGAGTACTGAGCACCCAGCACCCCGAGTACTGAGCACCGAGCACCTCGAGCACTGAGCACCCAGCACCCTGAGTACTGAGCACCCAGCACCCTGAGTACTGAGCACCCAGCACCACCCTCAGCACTGAGCACCCAGTACCCCGAGCACTGAGCACCCAGCACCCTGAGCACTGAGCACCCAGCACCCTGAGTACTGAGCACCCAGCACCCCGAGTACTGAGCACCCAGCACCCCGAGCACTGAGCACCCAGCAACCTGAGTACTGAGAACAGATCACCCTGAGTACTGAGCACCCAGCACCCTGAGTACTGAGCCCCCAGCACCCTGAGTACTGAGCACCCAGCACCCCGAGCACTGAGCACCCAGCACCCCGAGAATGAGCACCCAGCACCCTGAGTACTGAGAACCGAGCAGCCTGAGTACTGAGCACCCAGCACCCTGAGTACTGAGCCCCTAGAACCCTGAGAATGAGCACGCAGCACCATGAGTACTGAGCACCCAGCACCCGGAGTATTGAGCACTAAGCACCCAGAGCACTGAGAACCCAGCACCCCGAGCACGGAGCACCCAGGACCGCGAGCACTGAATACTGAGCACCCAGCACACTGAGTACTGAGCACCGAGCTCCCCGAGCACTGAGCACCCTGAGTACTGAGCACCCAGCACCCCGATCACTGAGCACCCAGCACCCTGAGCACTGAGCACCCAGCACCCTGAGCACTGAGCACCCAGCACCCTGAGTACTGAGCACCCAGCATGCTGAGAACTGAGCACCCAGCACCCCGAGCACTGAGCAACCAGCACCCTGAGTACTGAGCACTGAGCACCCAGCACCCCGAGCACTGAGCACCCAGCACCCTGTGTACTGAGCACTGAGCACCCTGAGTACTAAGCACCCAGCACCCTGAGTACTGAGCACCCAGGACCCTGAGCACTGAGCACCGAGCACCCCGAGCACTGAGCACCCAGCACCCTGAGAACTCAGCACCCAGCACCCCGAGCACTGAGCACCCAGCACCCTGAGCACTGAGCACCCAGCACCCTGAGCACGGAGCACCCCGAGGACTGAGCACCCAGCACCCTGAGCACTGAGCACCCAGCACCTTGAGTACTGAGCACCGAGCACCCCGAGCACTAAGCACCCAGCACCCTGAGTACTGAGCACCCAGCACCCTGAGCACTGAGCACATAGCACCCTGAGCACTGAGCAGCCAGCACCCCGAGCACGGAGCACCCAGCACCCTGAGTAGTGAGCACAGATCACCCTGATCACTGAGCACCAAGCACCCCGAGCACTGAGCACCCAGCACCCTGAGTACTGAGCACACAGCACCCTGAGCACTGAGCACCGAGCACCCTGAGTACTGAACACCCAGCACCCTGAGCACTGAGCACTGAGCACCCAGCACCCTGAGCACTGAGCACTGAGCACCCAGCACCCCGAGCACTGAGCACCCAGCACCCTGAGCACCCAGCACCCTGAGCACTGAGCACCCTGAGCACTGAGCACCCTGAGCACTGAGCACTGAGCACCCAGCACCCTGAGTACTGAGCACCCAACACTCTGAGCACTGAGCACCCAGCACGCTGAGTACTGAGCACCGATCACCCTGAGCACTGAGCACCTAGGACCCCGAGCACTGAGCACCCAGCACCCTGAGTACAGAGCACCCAGCACCCCGTGTACTGAGCACCCAGCACCCCGAGCACTGAGCACCCAGCACCCTGAGTACTGAGCACCGATCACCATGAGCACTGAGCACCCAGCACCCTGAGTACTGAGCACCCAGCAGCCTGAGCACTGAGCACCCAGCACCCTGAGCACTGAGCACCCAGCACCCTGAGTACTGAGCACCCAGCACCCTGAGTACTGAGCACCGCGCACCCTGAGTACTGAGCACCCAGCACCCTTAGTACTGAGCACCCAGCACCCTGAGCACTGAGCACCCAGCACCCTGAGTACTGAGCACCCAGCACCACCCTCAGCACTGAGCACCCAGCACCCCGAGCACTGAACACCCAGCACCCTGAGGACTGAGCACCCAGCACCCTGAGTACTGAGCACCCAGCACCCCGAGTACTGAGCACCGAGCACCCCGAGCACTGAGCACCCAGCACCCTGAGTACTGAGCACCCAGCACCCTGAGTACTGAGCACTGAGCACCCCGAGTACTGAGCACCCAGAACCCCGAGCACTGAGCACCCAGCACCCTGAGTACTGAGAAACGAGCACCCTGAGTACTGAGCACCCAGCACCCTGAGTACTGAGCCCCTAGCACCCTGAGAATGAGCACCCAGCACCATGAGTACTGAGCACCCAGCACCCTGAGTACTGAGCACTAAGCACCCAGAGCACTGAGCACCCAGCACCCTGAGCACGGAGCACCCAGGACCCCGAGCACTGAGAACTGAGCACCCAGCACCCTGAGTAATGAGCACCGAGCTCCCTGAGCACTGAGCACCCTGAGTACTAAGCACCCAGCACCCCAATCACTGAGCAACCAGCACCCTGAGCAGTGTGACACCAGCACCCTGAGCACTGAGCACCCAGCACCCTGAGTATTGAGCACCCAGCACGCTGAGTACTGAGCACCCAGCACCCCGAGCACTGAGCACCCAGCACCCTGAGTACTGAGCACTGAGCACCCAGCACCCCGAGCACTGAGCACCCAGCACCCTGAGTACTGAGAACCGAGCACCCTGAGTACTGAGCACCCAGCACCCTGAGTACTGAGCCCCTAGCACCCTGAGAATGAGCACCCAGCACCATGAGTACTGAGCACCCAGCACCCTGAGTACTGAGCACTAAGCACCCAGAGCACTGAGCACCCAGCACCCTGAGCACGGAGCACCCAGGACCCCGAGCACTGAGAACTGAGCACCCAGCACCCTGAGTAATGAGCACCGAGCTCCCTGAGCACTGAGCACCCTGAGTACTAAGCACCCAGCACCCCAATCACTGAGCAACCAGCACCCTGAGCAGTGTGACACCAGCACCCTGAGCACTGAGCACCCAGCACCCTGAGTATTGAGCACCCAGCACGCTGAGTACTGAGCACCCAGCACCCCGAGCACTGAGCACCCAGCACCCTGAGTACTGAGCACTGAGCACCCAGCACCCCGAGCACTGAGCACCCAGCACCCTGTGTACTGATCACTGAGCACCCTGAGTACTAAGCACCCAGCACCATGAGTACTGAGCACCCAGGACCCTGAGCACTGAGCACCGAGCACCCCGAGCACTGAGCACCCAGCACCCTGAGCACTCAGCACCCAGCACCCCGAGCACTGAGCACCCAGCACCCTGAGCACTGAGCACCCAGCACCCTGAGCACACCGAGGACTGAGCACCCAGCACCCTGAGCACTGAGCACCCAGCACCTTGAGTACTGAGCACCGAGCACCCCGAGCACTAAGCACCCAGCACCCTGAGTACAGAGCACCCAGCACCCTAAGCACTGAGCACCCAGCACCCTGAGCACTGAGCACCCAGCACCCCGAGCACGGAGCACCCAGCACCCTGAGTACTGAGCACCCAACACCCAGAGTACTGAGCACCCAGCACCCTGAGCACTGAGCACCCAGCACCCTGAGTACTGAGCACCCAGCACACTGAGTACTGAGCACCCAGCACCCTGAGCACTGAGCACCCGGGGGACTGAGCACCCAGCACCCTGAGCACAGAGCACCGATCACCCTGAGCACTGAGCACCCAGCACCCCGAGCACTGAGCACCCAGCACACTGAGTACTGAGCACCCAGCACCCCGAGTACTGAGCACCCAGCATCCTGAGTACTGAGCACCCAGCACCCCGAGCACTGAGCACTCAGCACCCTGAGTACTGAGCACCCTGAGTACTGAGCACTGAGCACCGAGCACCCTGAGTACTGAGCACCCTGAGGACTGAGCACCCAGCACCCTGAGCACTGAGCACCCAGCACCCTGAGTACTGAGCACTGATCACCCTGAGCACTGAGCACCCAGCACCCCGAGCACTGAGCACCCAGCACCCTGAGTACTGAGCACCCAGCACCCTGAGAACTGAGCACCGAGCACCCTGAGTACTGAACAACCAGCACCCTGAGCACTGAGCACTGAGCACCCAGCACCCTGAGCACTGAGCAATGAGCACCCAGCACCCCGAGCACTGAGCACCCAGCACCCTGAGCACCCAGCACCCTGAGCACTGAGCACCCTGAGCACTGAGCACTCTGAGCACTGAGCACTGAGCAACCAGCACCCTGAGTACTGAGCACCCAACACTCTGAGCACTGAGAACACAGCACGCTGAGTACTGAGCACTGTGCACACAGCACCCTGAGTACTGAGCACCTAGCACCCCGAGCACTGAGCACCCAGCACCCCGAGCACTGCGCACTGAGCACACTGAGCACTGAGCACCCAGCACCCCGAGTACTGAGAACTGAGCACCCTGAGTACTGAGCAACCAGCACCCCTAGTACTGAGCACTGAGCACCCTGAGTACTGAGCACCCAGCACCCTGAGCACTGAGAACCCTGAGTACTGAGCACCGAGCACCCTGAGTACTGAGCACCCAGCACCCTGAGCACTGAGCACGGAGCACCCCGAGGACTGAGCACCCAGCACCCTGAGTACAGAGCACCCAGCACCCCGTGTACTGAGCACACAGCACCCGGAGCACTGAGCACCCAGCACCCTGAGTACTGAGCACTGATCACCATGAGCACTGAACACCCAGCACCCTGAGTACTGAGCACCCAGCAGCCTGAGCACTGAGCACCCAGCTCCCTGAGCACTGAGCACCCAGCACGCTGAGTACTGAGCACCCAGCACCCTGAGTACTGAGTACCCAGCACCCTGAGCACTGAGCACCCAGCACCCTGAGTACTGAGCACC
This sequence comes from Microtus oregoni, assembly GCF_018167655.1. Lineage (NCBI taxonomy): Eukaryota > Metazoa > Chordata > Mammalia > Rodentia > Cricetidae > Microtus > Microtus oregoni. Next base: position 33,216 of record NW_024543344.1, read on the forward strand.
GAGCACCCTGAGTACTGAGCACCCAGCACCCTTAGTACTGAGCACCCAGCACCCTGAGCACTGAGCACCCAGCACCCTGAGTACTGAGCACCCAGCACCACCCTCAGCACTGAGCACCCAGTACCCCGAGCACTGAGCACCCAGCACCCTGAGCACTGAGCACCCAGCACCCTGAGTACTGAGCACCCAGCACCCCGAGTACTGAGCACCGAGCACCTCGAGCACTGAGCACCCAGCACCCTGAGTACTGAGCACCCAGCACCCTGAGTACTGAGCACCCAGCACCACCCTCAGCACTGAGCACCCAGTACCCCGAGCACTGAGCACCCAGCACCCTGAGCACTGAGCACCCAGCACCCTGAGTACTGAGCACCCAGCACCCCGAGTACTGAGCACCCAGCACCCCGAGCACTGAGCACCCAGCAACCTGAGTACTGAGAACAGATCACCCTGAGTACTGAGCACCCAGCACCCTGAGTACTGAGCCCCCAGCACCCTGAGTACTGAGCACCCAGCACCCCGAGCACTGAGCACCCAGCACCCCGAGAATGAGCACCCAGCACCCTGAGTACTGAGAACCGAGCAGCCTGAGTACTGAGCACCCAGCACCCTGAGTACTGAGCCCCTAGAACCCTGAGAATGAGCACGCAGCACCATGAGTACTGAGCACCCAGCACCCGGAGTATTGAGCACTAAGCACCCAGAGCACTGAGAACCCAGCACCCCGAGCACGGAGCACCCAGGACCGCGAGCACTGAATACTGAGCACCCAGCACACTGAGTACTGAGCACCGAGCTCCCCGAGCACTGAGCACCCTGAGTACTGAGCACCCAGCACCCCGATCACTGAGCACCCAGCACCCTGAGCACTGAGCACCCAGCACCCTGAGCACTGAGCACCCAGCACCCTGAGTACTGAGCACCCAGCATGCTGAGTACTGAGCACCCAGCACCCCGAGCACTGAGCAACCAGCACCCTGAGTACTGAGCACTGAGCACCCAGCACCCCGAGCACTGAGCACCCAGCACCCTGTGTACTGAGCACTGAGCACCCTGAGTACTAAGCACCCAGCACCCTGAGTACTGAGCACCCAGGACCCTGAGCACTGAGCACCGAGCACCCCGAGCACTGAGCACCCAGCACCCTGAGAACTCAGCACCCAGCACCCCGAGCACTGAGCACCCAGCACCCTGAGCACTGAGCACCCAGCACCCTGAGCACGGAGCACCCCGAGGACTGAGCACCCAGCACCCTGAGCACTGAGCACCCAGCACCTTGAGTACTGAGCACCGAGCACCCCGAGCACTAAGCACCCAGCACCCTGAGTACTGAGCACCCAGCACCCTGAGCACTGAGCACATAGCACCCTGAGCACTGAGCAGCCAGCACCCCGAGCACGGAGCACCCAGCACCCTGAGTAGTGAGCACAGATCACCCTGATCACTGAGCACCCAGCACCCCGAGCACTGAGCACCCAGCACCCTGAGTACTGAGCACCCAGCACCCTGAGCACTGAGCACCGAGCACCCTGAGTACTGAACACCCAGCACCCTGAGCACTGAGCACTGAGCACCCAGCACCCTGAGCACTGAGCACTGAGCACCCAGCACCCCGAGCACTGAGCACCCAGCACCCTGAGCACCCAGCACCCTGAGCACTGAGCACCCTGAGCACTGAGCACCCTGAGCACTGAGCACTGAGCACCCAGCACCCTGAGTACTGAGCACCCAACACTCTGAGCACTGAGCACCCAGCACGCTGAGTACTGACCACCGATCACCCTGAGCACTGAGCACCTAGGACCCCGAGCACTGAGCACCCAGCACCCTGAGTACAGAGCACCCAGCACCCCGTGTACTGAGCACCCAGGACCCCGAGCACTGAGCACCCAGCACCCTGAGTACTGAGCACCGATCACCATGAGCACTGAGCACCCAGCACCCTGAGTACTGAGCACCCAGCAGCCTGAGCACTGAGCACCCAGCACCCTGAGCACTGAGCACCCAGCACCCTGAGTACTGAGCACCCAGCACCCTGAGTACTGAGCACCGCGCACCCTGAGTACTGAGCACGGAGCACCCTTAGTACTGAGCACCCAGCACCCTGAGCACTGAGCACCCAGCACCCTGAGTACTGAGCACCCAGCACCACCCTCAGCACTGAGCACCCAGCACCCCGAGCACTGAACACCCAGCACCCTGAGGACTGAGCACCCAGCACCCTGAGTACTGAGCACCCAGCACCCCGAGTACTGAGCACCGAGCACCCCGAGCACTGAGCACCCAGCACCCTGAGTACTGAGCACCCAGCACCCTGAGTACTGAGCACTGAGCACCCCGAGTACTGAGCACCCAGAACCCCGAGCACTGAGCACCCAGCACCCTGAGTACTGAGAACCGAGCACCCTGAGTACTGAGCACCCAGCACCCTGAGTACTGAGCCCCTAGCACCCTGAGAATGAGCACCCAGCACCATGAGTACTGAGCACCCAGCACCCTGAGTACTGAGCACTAAGCACCCAGAGCACTGAGCACCCAGCACCCTGAGCACGGAGCACCCAGGACCCCGAGCACTGAGAACTGAGCACCCAGCACCCTGAGTAATGAGCACCGAGCTCCCTGAGCACTGAGCACCCTGAGTACTAAGCACCCAGCACCCCAATCACTGAGCAACCAGCACCCTGAGCAGTGTGACACCAGCACCCTGAGCACTGAGCACCCAGCACCCTGAGTATTGAGCACCCAGCACGCTGAGTACTGAGCACCCAGCACCCCGAGCACTGAGCACCCAGCACCCTGAGTACTGAGCACTGAGCACCCAGCACCCCGAGCACTGAGCACCCAGCACCCTGTGTACTGATCACTGAGCACCCTGAGTACTAAGCACCCAGCACCATGAGTACTGAGCACCCAGGACCCTGAGCACTGAGCACCGAGCACCCCGAGCACTGAGCACCCAGCACCCTGAGCACTCAGCACCCAGCACCCCGAGCACTGAGCACCCAGCACCCTGAGCACTGAGCACCCAGCACCCTGAGCACCCCGAGGACTGAGCACCCAGCACCCTGAGCACTGAGCACCCAGCACCTTGAGTACTGAGCACCGAGCACCCCGAGCACTAAGCACCCAGCACCCTGAGTACAGAGCACCCAGCACCCTAAGCACTGAGCACCCAGCACCCTGAGCACTGAGCACCCAGCACCCCGAGCACGGAGCACCCAGCACCCTGAGTACTGAGCACCCAACACCCAGAGTACTGAGCACCCAGCACCCTGAGCACTGAGCACCCAGCACCCTGAGTACTGAGCACCCAGCACACTGAGTACTGAGCACCCAGCACCCTGAGCACTGAGCACCCGGGGGACTGAGCACCCAGCACCCTGAGCACAGAGCACCGATCACCCTGAGCACTGAGCACCCAGCACCCCGAGCACTGAGCACCCAGCACACTGAGTACTGAGCACCCAGCACCCCGAGTACTGAGCACCCAGCATCCTGAGTACTGAGCACCCAGCACCCCGAGCACTGAGCACTCAGCACCCTGAGTACTGAGCACCCTGAGTACTGAGCACTGAGCACCGAGCACCCTGAGTACTGAGCACCCTGAGGACTGAGCACCCAGCACCCTGAGCACTGAGCACCCAGCACCCTGAGTACTGAGCACTGATCACCCTGAGCACTGAGCACCCAGCACCCCGAGCACTGAGCACCCAGCACCCTGAGTACTGAGCACCCAACACCCTGAGCACTGAGCACCGAGCACCCTGAGTACTGAACAACCAGCACCCTGAGCACTGAGCACTGAGCACCCAGCACCCTGAGCACTGAGCAATGAGCACCCAGCACCCCGAGCACTGAGCACCCAGCACCCTGAGCACCCAGCACCCTGAGCACTGAGCACCCTGAGCACTGAGCACTCTGAGCACTGAGCACTGAGCAACCAGCACCCTGAGTACTGAGCACCCAACACTCTGAGCACTGAGAACCCAGCACGCTGAGTACTGAGCACTGTGCACACAGCACCCTGAGTACTGAGCACCTAGCACCCCGAGCACTGAGCACCCAGCACCCTGAGCACTGAGCACCCAGCACCCTGAGTACTGAGCACCCAGCACCCCGAGTACTGAGCACCGAGCACCTCGAGCACTGAGCACCCAGCACCCTGAGTACTGAGCACCCAGCACCCTGAGTACTGAGCACTGAGCACCCCGAGTACTGAGCACCCAGCACCCGGAGTATTGAGCACTAAGCACCCAGAGCACTGAGAACCCAGCACCCCGAGCACGGAGCACCCAGGACCGCGAGCACTGAATACTGAGCACCCAGCTCACTGAGTACTGAGCACCGAGCTCCCCGAGCACTGAGCAACCTGAGTACTGAGCACCCAGCACCCCGATCACTGAGCACCCAGCACCCTGAGCACTGAGCACCCAGCACCCTGAGCACAGAGCACCCAGCACCCTGAGTACTGAGCACCCAGCATGCTGAGTACTGAGCACCCAGCACCCCGAGCACTGAGCAACCAGCACCCTGAGTACTGAGCACTGAGCACCCAGCACCCCGAGCACTGAGCACCCAGCACCCTGTGTACTGAGCACTGAGCACCCTGAGTACTAAGCACCCAGCACCCTGAGTACTGAGCACCCAGGACCCTGAGCACTGAGCACCGAGCACCCCGAGCACTGAGCACCCAGCACCCTGAGAACTCAGCACCCAGCACCCCGAGCACTGAGCACCCAGCACCCTGAGCACTGAGCACCCAGCACCCTGAGCACGGAGCACCCCGAGGACTGAGCACCCAGCACCCTGAGCACTGAGCACCCAGCACCTTGAGTACTGAGCACCGAGCACCCCGAGCACTAAGCACCCAGCACCCTGAGTACTGAGCACCCAGCACCCTGAGCACTGAGCACATAGCACCCTGAGCACTGAGCAGCCAGCACCCCGAGCACGGAGCACCCAGCACCCTGAGTACTGAGCACCCAACACCCAGAGTACTGAGCACCCAGCACCCTGAGCACTGAGCACCCAGCACCCCGAGTACTGAGCACCCAGCACCCTGAGTACTGAGCACCCAGCACCCTGAGCACTGAGCACCCGGAGGACTGAGCACCCAGCACCCTGAGCACTGAGCACCCGGAGGACTGAGCACCCAGCACCCTGAGCACTGAGCACCGATCACCCTGAGCACTGAGCACCCAGCACCCCGAGTACTGAGCACCCAGCACCCTGAGTACTGAGCACCCAGCACCCTGAGCACTGAGCACCCGGAGGACTGAGCACCCAGCACCCTGAGTACTGAGCACCCAGCACCCCGAGTACTGAGCACCCAGCACCCTGAGTACTGAGCACCCAGCACCCCGAGCACTGAGCACCCAGCACCCTGAGTACTGAGCACCCTGAGTACTGAGCACTGAGCACCGAGCACCCTGAGGACTGAGCACCCAGGACCCGGAGCACTGAGCACCCAGCACCCTGAGTAGTGAGCACAGATCACCCTGATCACTGAGCACCCAGCACCCCGAGCACTGAGCACCCAGCACCCTGAGTACTGAGCACCCAGCACCCTGAGCACTGAGCACCGAGCACCCTGAGTACTGAACACCCAGCACCCTGAGCACTGAGCACTGAGCACCCAGCACCCTGAGCACTGAGCACTGAGCACCCAGCACCCCGAGCACTGAGCACCCAGCACCCTGAGCACCCAGCACCCTGAGCACTGAGCACCCTGAGCACTGAGCACCCTGAGCACTGAGCACTGAGCACCCAGCACCCTGAGTACTGAGCACCCAACACTCTGAGCACTGAGCACCCAGCACGCTGAGTACTGAGCACCGATCACCCTGAGCACTGAGCACCTAGGACCCCGAGCACTGAGCACCCAGCACCCTGAGTACAGAGCACCCAGCACCCCGTGTACTGAGCACCCAGCACCCCGAGCACTGAGCACCCAGCACCCTGAGTACTGAGCACCGATCACCATGAGCACTGAGCACCCAGCACCCTGAGTACTGAGCACCCAGCAGCCTGAGCACTGAGCACCCAGCACCCTGAGCACTGAGCACCCAGCACCCTGAGTACTGAGCACCCAGCACCCTGAGTACTGAGCACCGCGCACCCTGAGTACTGAGCACCCAGCACCCTTAGTACTGAGCACCCAGCACCCTGAGCACTGAGCACCCAGCACCCTGAGTACTGAGCACCCAGCACCACCCTCAGCACTGAGCACCCAGCACCCCGAGCACTGAACACCCAGCACCCTGAGGACTGAGCACCCAGTACCCTGAGTACTGAGCACCCAGCACCCCGAGTACTGAGCACCGAGCACCCCGAGCACTGAGCACCCAGCACCCTGAGTACTGAGCACCCAGCACCCTGAGTACTGAGCACTGAGCACCCCGAGTACTGAGCACCCAGAACCCCGAGCACTGAGCACCCAGCACCCTGAGTACTGAGAACCGAGCACCCTGAGTACTGAGCACCCAGCACCCTGAGTACTGAGCCCCTAGCACCCTGAGAATGAGCACCCAGCACCATGAGTACTGAGCACCCAGCACCCTGAGTACTGAGCACTAAGCACCCAGAGCACTGAGCACCCAGCACCCTGAGCACGGAGCACCCAGGACCCCGAGCACTGAGAACTGAGCACCCAGCACCCTGAGTAATGAGCACCGAGCTCCCTGAGCACTGAGCACCCTGAGTACTAAGCACCCAGCACCCCAATCACTGAGCAACCAGCACCCTGAGCAGTGTGACACCAGCACCCTGAGCACTGAGCACCCAGCACCCTGAGTATTGAGCACCCAGCACGCTGAGTACTGAGCACCCAGCACCCCGAGCACTGAGCACCCAGCACCCTGAGTACTGAGCACTGAGCACCCAGCACCCCGAGCACTGAGCACCCAGCACCCTGTGTACTGATCACTGAGCACCCTGAGTACTAAGCACCCAGCACCATGAGTACTGAGCACCCAGGACCCTGAGCACTGATCACCGAGCACCCCGAGCACTGAGCACCCAGCACCCTGAGCACTAAGCACCCAGCACCCCGAGCACTGAGCACCCAGCACCCCGAGCACGGAGCACCCAGCACCCCGAGCACGGAGCACCCAGCACCCTGAGTACTGAGCACCCAGCACCCTGAGCACTGAGCACCCAGCACCCTGAGCACTGAGCACCCAGCACCCCGAGCACGGAGCACCCAGCACCCTGAGTACTGAGCACCCAACACCCAGAGTACTGAGCACCCAGCACCCTGAGCACTGAGCACCCAGCACCCTGAGTACTGAGCACCAAGCACACTGAGTACTGAGCACCCAGCACCCTGAGCACTGAGCACCCGGGGGACTGAGCACCCAGCACCCTGAGCACTGAGCACCCGGGGGACTGAGCACCCAGCACCCTGAGCACGGAGCACCCCGAGGACTGAGCACCCAGCACCCTGAGCACTGAGCACCCAGCACCTTGAGTACTGAGCACCGAGCACAACGAGCACTGAGCACCCAGCACACTGAGTACTGAGCACCCAGCACCCTGAGCACTGAGCACCCAGCTCCCTGAGCACTGAGCACGCAGCACCCCGAGCACTGAGCACCCAGCACCCTGAGTACTGAGCACAGAGCACCCTGAGCACTGAGCACCCAGCACCCTGAGCACTGAGCACCCAGCACCACAGCCCTGAGCACCCAGCACCCCGAGCACTGAGCACCCAGCACCCTGAGCACTGAGCACCCAGCACCCTGAGTACTGAGCAACCAGCAACCTGAGTACTGAGCACCCAGCACCCTAAGTACTGAGCACTCAGCACCCTGAGTACTGAGCACCGAGCACACCGAGCAATGAGCACCCAGCACCCTGAGTACTGAGCACCCGGAGGACTGAGCACCCAGCACCCTGAGCACTGAGCACCGATCACCCTGAGCAGTGAGCACCCAGCACCCCGAGCACTGAGCACCCAGCACCCTGAGTACTGAGCACCCAGCACCCCGAGTACTGAGCACCCAGCACCCTGAGTACTGAGCACCCAGCACCCCGAGCACTGAGCACCCAGCACCCTGAGTACTGAGCACCCTGATTACTGAGCACTGAGCACCGAGCATCCTGAGTACTGAGCACCCAGCACGCCGAGCACTGAGCACCCAGCACCCTGAGCACTGAGCACCCAGCACCCTGAGCACTGAGCACCCAGCACCCTGAGTACTGAGCACCCAGCACCCTGAGTACTGAGTACCCAGCACCCTGAGCTCTGAGCACCCAGCACCCTGAGTACTGAGCACCGAGCACCCTGAGTACTGAGCACCCACCCCCCTTAGTACTGAGCACCCAGCACCCTGAGCACTGAGCACCCAGCACCCTGAGTACTGAGCACCCAGCACCACCCTCAGCACTGAGCACCCAGCACACCGAGCACTGAGCACCCAGCACCCTGAGCACTGAGCACCCTGATTACTGAGCACTGAGCACCGAGCATCCTGAGTACTGAGCACCCAGCACCCCGAGCACTGAGCACCCAGCACCCTGAGCACTGAGCACCCAGCACCCTGAGCACTGAGCACCCAGCACCCTGAGTACTGAGCACTCAGCACCCTGAGTACTGAGTACCCAGCACCCTGAGCTCTGAGCACCCAGCACCCTGAGTACTGAGCACCCAGCACCCCGAGTACTGAGCACCCAGCACCCTGAGTACTGAGCACCCAGCACCCCGAGCACTGAGCACCCAGCACCATGAGTACTGAGCACCCAGCACCTGGAGTACTGAGCACTAAGCACCCAGAGCACTGAGAACCCAGCACCCCGAGCACGGAGCACCCAGGACCGCGAGCACTGAATACTGAGCACCCAGCACCCTGAGTACTGAGCACCGAGCTCCCCGAGCACTGAGCACCCTGAGTACTGAGCACCCAGCACCCCGATCACTGAGCACCCAGCACCCTGAGCACTGAGCACCCAGCACCCTGAGCACTGAGCACCCAGCACCCTGAGTACTGAGCACCCAGCATGCTGAGTACTGAGCACCCAGCACCCCGAGCACTGAGCAACCAGCACCCTGAGTACTGAGCACTGAGCACCCAGCACCCCGAGCACTGAGCACCCAGCACCCTGTGTACTGAGCACTGAGCACCCTGAGTACTAAGCACCCAGCACCCTGAGTACTGAGCACCCAGGACCCTGAGCACTGAGCACCGAGCACCCCGAGCACTGAGCACCCAGCACCCTGAGAACTCAGCACCCAGCACCCCGAGCACTGAGCACCCAGCACCCTGAGCACTGAGCACCCAGCACCCTGAGCACGGAGCACCCCGAGGACTGAGCACCCAGCACCCTGAGCACTGAGCACCCAGCACCATGTGTACTGAGCACCGAGCACCCCGAGCACTAAGCACCCAGCACCCTGAGTACTGAGCACCCAGCACCCTGAGCACTGAGCACATAGCACCCTGAGCACTGAGCAGCCAGCACCCCGAGCACGGAGCACCCAGCACCCTGAGTACTGAGCACCCAACACCCAGAGTACTGAGCACCCAGCACCCTGAGCACTGAGCACCCAGCACCCCGAGTACTGAGCACCCAGCACCCTGAGTACTGAGCACCCAGCACCCTGAGCACTGAGCACCCGGAGGACTGAGCACCCAGCACCCTGAGCACTGAGCACCGATCACCCTGAGCACTGAGCACCCAGCACCCCGAGCACTGAGCACCCAGCACCCTGAGCACTGAGCACCCAGCACCCCGAGTACTGAGCACCCAGCACCCTGAGTACTGAGCACCCAGCACCCTGAGCACTGTGCACCCGGAGGACTGAGCACCCAGCACCCTGAGCACTGAGCACTGATCACCCTGAGCACTGAGCACCCAGCACCCCGAGTACTGAGCACCCAGCACCCTGAGTACTGAGCACCCAGCACCCTGAGCACTGAGCACCCGGAGGACTGAGCACCCAGCACCCTGAGTACTGAGCACCCAGCACCCCGAGTACTGAGCACCCAGCACCCTGAGTACTGAGCACCCAGCACCCCGAGCACTGAGCACCCAGCACCCTGAGTACTGAGCACCCTGAGTACTGAGCACTGAGCACCGAGCACCCTGAGGACTGAGCACCCAGGACCCGGAGCACTGAGCACCCAGCACCCTGAGTAGTTAGCACAGATCACCCTGATCACTGAGCACCCAGCACCCCGAGCACAGAGCACCCAGCACCCTGAGTACTGAGCACCCAGCACCCTGAGCACTGAGCACCGAGCACCCTGAGTACTGAACACCCAGCACCCTGAGCACTGAGCACTGAGCACCCAGCACCCTAAGCACTGAGCACTGAGCACCCAGCACCCCGAGCACTGAGCACCCAGCACCCTGAGCACCCAGCACCCTGAGCACTGAGCACCCTGAGCACTGAGCACCCTGAGCACTGAGCACTGAGCACCCAGCACCCTGAGTACTGAGCACCCAACACTCTGAGCACTGAGCACCCAGCACCCTGAGTACTGAGCACCGCGCACCCTGAGTACTGAGCACCCAGCACCCTTAGTACTGAGCACCCAGCACCCTGAGCACTGAGCACCCAGCACCCTGAGTACTGAGCACCCAGCACCACCCTCAGCACTGAGCACCAAGCACCCCGAGCACTGAGCACCCAGCACCCTGAGGACTGAGCACCCAGCACCCTGAGTACTGAGCACCCAGCACCCCGAGTACTGAGCACCGAGCACCCCGAGCACTGAGCACCCAGCACCCTGAGTACTGAGCACCCAGCACCCTGAGTACTGAGCACTGAGCACCCCGAGTACTGAGCACCCAGAACCCCGAGCACTGAGCACCCAGCACCCTGAGTACTGAGAATCGAGCACCCTGAGTACTGAGCACCCAGCACCCTGAGTACTGAGCCCCTAGCACCCTGAGAATGAGCACCCAGCACCCTGAGTACTGAGCACTAAGCACCCAGAGCACTGAGCACCCAGCACCCTGAGCACGGAGCACCCAGGACCCCAGCACTGAGAACTGAGCACCCAGCACCCTGAGTAATGAGCACCGAGCTCCCTGAGCACTGAGCACCCTGAGTACTAAGCACCCAGCACCCCAATCACTGAGCAACCAGCACCCTGAGCAGTGTGACACCAGCACCCTGAGCACTGAGCACCCAGCACCCTGAGTATTGAGCACCCAGCACGCTGAGTACTGAGCACCCAGCACCCCGAGCACTGAGCACCCAGCACCCTGAGTACTGAGCACTGAGCACCCAGCACCCCGAGCACTGAGCAACCAGCACCCTGTGTACTGATCACTGAGCACCCTGAGTACTAAGCACCCAGCACCATGAGTACTGAGCACCCAGGACCCTGAGCACTGAGCACCGAGCACCGCGAGCACTGAGCACCCAGCACCCTGAGCACTCAGCACCCAGCACCCCGAGCAGTGAGCACCCAGCACCCTGAGCACTGAGCACCCAGCACCCTGAGCACCCCGAGGACTGAGCACCCAGCACCCTGAGCACTGAGCACCCAGCACCTTGAGTACTGAGCACCGAGCACCCCGAGCACTAAGCACCCAGCACCCTGAGTACAGAGCACCCAGCACCCTGAGCACTGAGCACCCAGCACCCTGAGCACTGAGCACCCAGCACCCCGAGCACGGAGCACCCAGCACCCTGAGTACTGAGCACCCAACACCCAGAGTACTGAGCACCCAGCACCCTGAGCACTGAGCACTCAGCACCCTGAGTACTGAGCACCCAGCACACTGAGTACTGAGCACCCAGCACCCTGAGCACAGAGCACCGATCACCCTGAGCACTGAGCACCCAGCACCCCGAGCACTGAGCACCCAGCACACTGAGTACTGAGCACCCAGCACCCCGAGTACTGAGCACCCAGCATCCTGAGTACTGAGCACCCAGCACCCCGAGCACTGAGCACTCAGCACCCTGAGTACTGAGCACCCTGAGTACTGAGCACTGAGCACCGAGCACCCTGAGTACTGAGCACCCTGAGGACTGAGCACCCAGCACCCTGAGCACTGAGCACCCAGCACCCTGAGTACTGAGCACTGATCACCCTGAGCACTGAGCACCCAGCACCCCGAGCACTGAGCACCCAGCACCCTGAGTACTGAGCACCCAGCACCCTGAGCACTGAGCACCGAGCACCCTGAGTACTGAACACCCAGCACCCTGAGCACTGAGCACTGAGCACCCAGCACCCTGAGCACTGAGCAATGAGCACCCAGCACCCGAGCACTGAGCACCCAACACCCTGAGCACCCAGCACCCTGAGCACTGAGCACCCTGAGCACTGAGCACTCTGAGCACTGAGCAACCAGCACCCTGAGTACTGAGCACCCAACACTCTGAGCACTGAGAACCCAGCACGCTGAGTACTGAGCACTGTGCACACAGCACCCCGAGCACTGCGCACTGAGCACACTGAGCACTGAGCACCCAGCACCCCGAGTACTGAGCACTGAGCACCCTGAGTACTGAGCAACCAGCACCCCTAGTACTGAGCACTGAGCACCCTGAGTACTGAGCACCCAGCACCCTGAGCACTGAGAACCCTGAGTACTGAGCACCGAGCACCCTGAGTACTGAGCACCCAGCACCCTGAGTACTGAGCACGGAGCACCCCGAGGACTGAGCACCCAGCACCCTGAGCTCTGAGCACCCAGCACCTTGAGTACTGAGCACCGAGCACCCCGAGCACTGAGCACCCAGCACCCTGAATACTGAGCACCCAGCACCCTGAGCACTGAGCACCCAGCACCCCGAGCACTGAGCACACAGCACCCTGAGCACTGAGCACCCAGCACCCTGAGTACTGAGCACCCAACACCGAGAGTACTGAGCACACAGCACCCTGAGCACTGAGCACCCAGCACCCTGAGTACTGAGCAACCAGCACCCTGAGTACTGACCACCCAGCACCCTGAACACTGAGCACTGAGCACCCAACACCCTGAGCACTGAGCACTGAGCACCCAGCACCCCGAGCACTGAGCACCGAGCACCCCGAGCACTGAGCACCCAGCACCCTGAGCACTGAGCACCCTGAGGACTGAGCACCCAGCACCCTGAGCAGTGAGCACCCAGCACGCTGAGTACTGAGCACCGATCACCCTGAGCACTGAGCACCCAGGACCCCGAGCACTGAGCACCCAGCACCCTGAGTACAGAGCACACAGCACCCCGAGTACTGAGCACCCAGCACCACGAGCACTGAGCACCCAGCACCCTGAGTACTGAGCACCCTGAGTACTGAGCACCCATCACCCTGAGCACTGAGCACCCAGCACCCTGAGTACTGAGCACCCAGCACCCTGAGCACTGAGCACCCAGCACCCTGAGCACTGAGCACCCAGCACCCTGAGTACTGAGCACCCAGCACCCTGAGTACTGAGTACCCAGCACCCTGACCACTGAGCACCCAGCACCCTGAGTACTGAGCACCGAGCACCCTGAGTACTGAGCACCCTGCACCCTTAGTACTGAGCACCCAGCACCCTGAGCACTGAGCACCCAGCACCCTGAGTACTGAGCACCCAGCACTCTGAGTACTGAGCACCCAGCACCCAGAGCACTGAGCACCCAGCACCCTGAGCACGGAGCACCCAGGACCCCGAGCACTGAGTACTGAGCACCCAGCACCCTGAGTACTGATCACCGAGCTCCCCGAGCACTGAGCACCCTGAGTACTGAGCACCCAGCACCCCGATCACTGAGCACCCAGCACCCTGAGCACTGAGCACCCAGCACCCTGAGCACTGAGCACCCTGCACACTGAGTACTGAGCACCCAGCACGCTGAGTACTGAGAACCCAGCACCCCGAGCACTGAGCACACAGCACCCTGAGTACTGAGCACTGAGCACCCAGCACCCCGAGCACTGAGCACCCAGCACCCTGTGTACTGAGCACTGAGCACCCTGAGTACTAAGCACCCAGCACCCTGAGTACTGAGCACCCAGGACCCTGAGCCCTGAGCACCGAGCACCCCGAGCACTGAGCACCCAGCACCCTGAGCACTCAGCACCCAGCACCCCGAGCACTGAGCACCCAGCACCCTGAGCACTGAGCACCCAGCACCATGAGCACGGAGCACCCCGAGGACTGAGCACCCAGCACCCTGAGCACTGAGCACCCAGCACCTTCAGTACTGAGCACCGACCACCTCGAGCACTAAGCACCCAGCACCCTGAGTACTGAGCACCCAGCACCCTGAGCACTGAGCACCCAGAAACCTGAGCACTGAGCACCCAGCACCCTGAGCACGGAGCACCCAGCACCCTGAGTACTGAGCACCCAACACCCAGAGTACTGAGCAGCCAGCACCCTGAGCACTGAGTACTGAGCACTGAGCAACCTGAGCACTGAGCACCCAGCACCCCGAGTACTGAGCACCCAGCACCCCGAGCACTGAGCACCCAGCGCCCCGAGCACTGAGCACCCAGCACCCCGAGCACTGAGCACTGAGCACCCTGAGCACTGAGCACCCATCACCACGAGTACTGAGCACCGAGCACCCTTAGTACTGAGCACCAAGCACCCCGAGTACTGAGCACTGAGCACCCTGAATACTGAGCACCCAGCACCCTGAGCACTGAGCACCCAGCACCCTGAGTACTGAGCACTGAGACCCCTGAGTAATGAGCACCGAGCACCCTGAGTACTGAGCACCCAGCACCCTGATCACTGAGCACGGAGCACCCCGAGGACTGAGCACCCAGCACCCCGAGCACTGAGCACCCAGCACCTTGAGTACTGAGCACCGAGCACAACGAGCACTGAGCACCCAGCACCCTGAGTACTGAGCACCCAGCACCCTGAGCACTGAGCACTCAGCTCCCTGAGCACTGAGCACAGAGCACCCTGAGCACTGAGCACTGAGCACCCAGCACCCTGAGCACTGAGCACTGAGCACCCAGCACCACAGCCCTGAGCACCCAGCACCCCGAGCACTGAGCACCCAGCACCCTGAGCACTGAGCACCCAGCACCCTGAGTACTGAGCAACCAGCAACCTGAGTACTGAGCACCCAGCACCCTGAGTACTGAGCACTCAGCACCCTGAGTACTGAGCACCGAGCACACCGAGCAATGAGCACCCAGCACCCTGAGCACTGAGCACCCGGAGGACTGTGCACCCAGCACCCTGAGCACTGAGCACCGATCACCCTGAGCAGTGAGCACCCAGCACCCCGAGCACTGAGCACCCAGCACCCTGAGTACTGAGCACCCAGCACCCCGAGTACTGAGCACCCAGCACCCAGAGTACTGAGCACCCAGCACCCCGAGCACTGAGCACCCAGCACCCTGAGTACTGAGCACCCTGATTACTGAGCACTGAGCACCGAGCACCCTGAGTACTGAGCACCCTGAGGACTGAGCACCCAGCACCCTGAGCACTGAGCACCCAGCACCCTGAGTACTGAGCACTGATCACCCTGAGCACTGAGCACCCAGCACCCCGAGCACTGAGCACCCAGCACCCTGAGTACTGAGCACCCAACACCCTGAGCACTGAGCACCGAGCACCCTGAGTACTGAACAACCAGCACCCTGAGCACTGAGCACTGAGCACCCAGCACCCTGAGCACTGAGCAATGAGCACCCAGCACCCCGAGCACTGAGCACCCAGCACCCTGAGCACCCAGCACCCTGAGCACTGAGCACCCTGAGCACTGAGCACTCTGAGCACTGAGCACTGAGCAACCAGCACCCTGAGTACTGAGCACCCAACACTCTGAGCACTGAGAACCCAGCACGCTGAGTACTGAGCACTGTGCACACAGCACCCTGAGTACTGAGCACCTAGCACCCCGAGCACTGAGCACCCAGCACCCCGAGCACTGCGCACTGAGCACACTGAGCACTGAGCAGCCAGCACCCCGAGTACTGAGCACTGAGCACCCTGAGTACTGAGCAACCAGCACCCCTAGTACTGAGCACTTAGCACCCTGAGTACTGAGCACCCAGCACCCTGAGCACTGAGAACCCTGAGTACTGAGCACCGAGCACCCTGAGTACTGAGCACCCAGCACCCTGAGCACTGAGCACGGAGCACCCCGAGGACTGAGCACCCAGCACCCTGAGTACAGAGCACCCAGCACCCCGTGTACTGAGCACCCAGCACCCGGAGCACTGAGCACCCAGCACCCTGAGTACTGAGCACTGATCACCATGAGCACTGAGCACCCAGCACCCTGAGTACTGAGCACCCAGCAGCCTGAGCACTGAGCACCCAGCTCCCTGAGCACTGAGCACCCAGCACCCTGAGTACTGAGCACCCAGCACCCTGAGTACTGAGTACCCAGCACCCTGAGCACTGAGCACCCAGCACCCTGAGTACTGAGCACCGAGCACCCTGAGTACTGAGCACCCAGCACCCTTAGTACTGAGCACCCAGCACCCTGAGCACTGAGCACCCAGCACCCTGAGTACTGAGCACCCAGCACCACCCTCAGCACTGAGCACCCAGTACCCCGAGCACTGAGCACCCAGCACCCTGAGCACTGAGCACCCAGCACCCTGAGTACTGAGCACCCAGCACCCCGAGTACTGAGCACCGAGCACCTCGAGCACTGAGCACCCAGCACCCTGAGTACTGAGCACCCAGCACCCTGAGTACTGAGCACCCAGCACCACCCTCAGCACTGAGCACCCAGTACCCCGAGCACTGAGCACCCAGCACCCTGAGCACTGAGCACCCAGCACCCTGAGTACTGAGCACCCAGCACCCCGAGTACTGAGCACCCAGCACCCCGAGCACTGAGCACCCAGCAACCTGAGTACTGAGAACAGATCACCCTGAGTACTGAGCACCCAGCACCCTGAGTACTGAGCCCCCAGCACCCTGAGTACTGAGCACCCAGCACCCCGAGCACTGAGCACCCAGCACCCCGAGAATGAGCACCCAGCACCCTGAGTACTGAGAACCGAGCAGCCTGAGTACTGAGCACCCAGCACCCTGAGTACTGAGCCCCTAGAACCCTGAGAATGAGCACGCAGCACCATGAGTACTGAGCACCCAGCACCCGGAGTATTGAGCACTAAGCACCCAGAGCACTGAGAACCCAGCACCCCGAGCACGGAGCACCCAGGACCGCGAGCACTGAATACTGAGCACCCAGCACACTGAGTACTGAGCACCGAGCTCCCCGAGCACTGAGCAACCTGAGTACTGAGCACCCAGCACCCCGATCACTGAGCACCCAGCACCCTGAGCACTGAGCACCCAGCACCCTGAGCACAGAGCACCCAGCACCCTGAGTACTGAGCACCCAGCATGCTGAGTACTGAGCACCCAGCACCCCGAGCACTGAGCAACCAGCACCCTGAGTACTGAGCACTGAGCACCCAGCACCCCGAGCACTGAGCACCCAGCACCCTGTGTACTGAGCACTGAGCACCCTGAGTACTAAGCACCCAGCACCCTGAGTACTGAGCACCCAGGACCCTGAGCACTGAGCACCGAGCACCCCGAGCACTGAGCACCCAGCACCCTGAGAACTCAGCACCCAGCACCCCGAGCACTGAGCACCCAGCACCCTGAGCACTGAGCACCCAGCACCCTGAGCACGGAGCACCCCGAGGACTGAGCACCCAGCACCCTGAGCACTGAGCACCCAGCACCTTGAGTACTGAGCACCGAGCACCCCGAGCACTAAGCACCCAGCACCCTGAGTACTGAGCACCCAGCACCCTGAGCACTGAGCACATAGCACCCTGAGCACTGAGCAGCCAGCACCCCGAGCACGGAGCACCCAGCACCCTGAGTACTGAGCACCCAACACCCAGAGTACTGAGCACCCAGCACCCTGAGCACTGAGCACCCAGCACCCCGAGTACTGAGCACCCAGCACCCTGAGTACTGAGCACCCAGCACCCTGAGCACTGAGCACCCGGAGGACTGAGCACCCAGCACCCTGAGCACTGAGCACCCGGAGGACTGAGCACCCAGCACCCTGAGCACTGAGCACCGATCACCCTGAGCACTGAGCCCCCAGCACCCCGAGTACTGAGCACCCAGCACCCTGAGTACTGAGCACCCAGCACCCTGAGCACTGAGCACCCGGAGGACTGAGCACCCAGCACCCTGAGTACTGAGCACCCAGCACCCCGAGTACTGAGCACCCAGCACCCTGAGTACTGAGCACCCAGCACCCCGAGCACTGAGCACCCAGCACCCTGAGTACTGAGCACCCTGAGTACTGAGCACTGAGCACCGAGCACCCTGAGGACTGAGCACCCAGGACCCGGAGCACTGAGCACCCAGCACCCTGAGTAGTGAGCACAGATCACCCTGATCACTGAGCACCCAGCACCCCGAGCACTGAGCACCCAGCACCCTGAGTACTGAGCACCCAGCACCCTGAGCACTGAGCACCGAGCACCCTGAGTACTGAACACCCAGCACCCTGAGCACTGAGCACTGAGCACCCAGCACCCTGAGCACTGAGCACTGAGCACCCAGCACCCCGAGCACTGAGCACCCAGCACCCTGAGCACCCAGCACCCTGAGCACTGAGCACCCTGAGCACTGAGCACCCTGAGCACTGAGCACTGAGCACCCAGCACCCTGAGTACTGAGCACCCAACACTCTGAGCACTGAGCACCCAGCACGCTGAGTACTGAGCACCGATCACCCTGAGCACTGAGCACCTAGGACCCCGAGCACTGAGCACCCAGCACCCTGAGTACAGAGCACCCAGCACCCCGTGTACTGAGCACCCAGCACCCCGAGCACTGAGCACCCAGCACCCTGAGTACTGAGCACCGATCACCATGAGCACTGAGCACCCAGCACCCTGAGTACTGAGCACCCAGCAGCCTGAGCACTGAGCACCCAGCACCCTGAGCACTGAGCACCCAGCACCCTGAGTACTGAGCACCCAGCACCCTGAGTACTGAGCACCGCGCACCCTGAGTACTGAGCACCGAGCACCCTTAGTACTGAGCACCCAGCACCCTGAGCACTGAGCACCCAGCACCCTGAGTACTGAGCACCCAGCACCACCCTCAGCACTGAGCACCCAGCACCCCGAGCACTGAACACCCAGCACCCTGAGGACTGAGCACCCAGCACCCTGAGTACTGAGCACCCAGCACCCCGAGTACTGAGCACCGAGCACCCCGAGCACTGAGCACCCAGCACCCTGAGTACTGAGCACCCAGCACCCTGAGTACTGAGCACTGAGCACCCCGAGTACTGAGCACCCAGAACCCCGAGCACTGAGCACCCAGCACCCTGAGTACTGAGAACCGAGCACCCTGAGTACTGAGCACCCAGCACCCTGAGTACTGAGCCCCTAGCACCCTGAGAATGAGCACCCAGCACCATGAGTACTGAGCACCCAGCACCCTGAGTACTGAGCACTAAGCACCCAGAGCACTGAGCACCCAGCACCCTGAGCACGGAGCACCCAGGACCCCGAGCACTGAGAACTGAGCACCCAGCACCCTGAGTAATGAGCACCGAGCTCCCTGAGCACTGAGCACCCTGAGTACTAAGCACCCAGCACCCCAATCACTGAGCAACCAGCACCCTGAGCAGTGTGACACCAGCACCCTGAGCACTGAGCACCCAGCACCCTGAGTATTGAGCACCCAGCACGCTGAGTACTGAGCACCCAGCACCCCGAGCACTGAGCACCCAGCACCCTGAGTACTGAGCACTGAGCACCCAGCACCCCGAGCACTGAGCACCCAGCACCCTGTGTACTGATCACTGAGCACCCTGAGTACTAAGCACCCAGCACCATGAGTACTGAGCACCCAGGACCCTGAGCACTGATCACCGAGCACCCCGAGCACTGAGCACCCAGCACCCTGAGCACTCAGCACCCAGCACCCCGAGCACTGAGCACCCAGCACCCCGAGCACGGAGCACCCAGCACCCCGAGCACGGAGCACCCAGCACCCTGAGTACTGAGCACCCAGCACCCTGAGCACTGAGCACCCAGCACCCTGAGCACTGAGCACCCAGCACCCCGAGCACGGAGCACCCAGCACCCTGAGTACTGAGCACCCAACACCCAGAGTACTGAGCACCCAGCACCCTGAGCACTGAGCACCCAGCACCCTGAGTACTGAGCACCAAGCACACTGAGTACTGAGCACCCAGCACCCTGAGCACTGAGCACCCGGGGGACTGAGCACCCAGCACCCTGAGCACTGAGCACCCGGGGGACTGAGCACCCAGCACCCTGAGCACGGAGCACCCCGAGGACTGAGCACCCAGCACCCTGAGCACTGAGCACCCAGCACCTTGAGTACTGAGCACCGAGCACAACGAGCACTGAGCACCCAGCACACTGAGTACTGAGCACCCAGCACCCTGAGCACTGAGCACCCAGCTCCCTGAGCACTGAGCACGCAGCACCCCGAGCACTGAGCACCCAGCACCCTGAGTACTGAGCACAGAGCACCCTGAGCACTGAGCACTGAGCACCCAGCACCCTGAGCACTGAGCACCCAGCACCACAGCCCTGAGCACCCAGCACCCCGAGCACTGAGCACCCAGCACCCTGAGCACTGAGCACCCAGCACCCTGAGTACTGAGCAACCAGCAACCTGAGTACTGAGCACCCAGCACCATAAGTACTGAGCACTCAGCACCCTGAGTACTGAGCACCGAGCACACCGAGCAATGAGCACCCAGCACCCTGAGTACTGAGCACCCGGAGGACTGAGCACCCAGCACCCTGAGCACTGAGCACCGATCACCCTGAGCAGTGAGCACCCAGCACCCCGAGCACTGAGCACCCAGCACCCTGAGTACTGAGCACCCAGCACCCCGAGTACTGAGCACCCAGCACCCTGAGTACTGAGCACCCAGCACCCCGAGCACTGAGCACCCAGCACCCTGAGTACTGAGCACCCTGATTACTGAGCACTGAGCACCGAGCATCCTGAGTACTGAGCACCCAGCACGCCGAGCACTGAGCACCCAGCACCCTGAGCACTGAGCACCCAGCACCCTGAGCACTGAGCACCCAGCACCCTGAGTACTGAGCACCCAGCACCCTGAGTACTGAGTACCCAGCACCCTGAGCTCTGAGCACCCAGCACCCTGAGTACTGAGCACCGAGCACCCTGAGTACTGAGCACCCACCCCCCTTAGTACTGAGCACCCAGCACCCTGAGCACTGAGCACCCAGCACCCTGAGTACTGAGCACCCAGCACCACCCTCAGCACTGAGCACCCAGCACACCGAGCACTGAGCACCCAGCACCCTGAGCACTGAGCACCCTGATTACTGAGCACTGAGCACCGAGCATCCTGAGTACTGAGCACCCAGCACCCCGAGCACTGAGCACCCAGCACCCTGAGCACTGAGCACCCAGCACCCTGAGCACTGAGCACCCAGCACCCTGAGTACTGAGCACTCAGCACCCTGAGTACTGAGTACCCAGCACCCTGAGCTCTGAGCACCCAGCACCCTGAGTACTGAGCACCCAGCACCCTGAGTACTGAGCACCCAGCACCCTGAGTACTGAGCCCCTAGAACCCTGAGAATGAGCACGCAGCACCATGAGTACTGAGCACCCAGCACCTGGAGTACTGAGCACTAAGCACCCAGAGCACTGAGAACCCAGCACCCCGAGCACGGAGCACCCAGGACCGCGAGCACTGAATACTGAGCACCCAGCACCCTGAGTACTGAGCACCGAGCTCCCCGAGCACTGAGCACCCTGAGTACTGAGCACCCAGCACCCCGATCACTGAGCACCCAGCACCCTGAGCACTGAGCACCCAGCACCCTGAGCACTGAGCACCCAGCACCCTGAGTACTGAGCACCCAGCATGCTGAGTACTGAGCACCCAGCACCCCGAGCACTGAGCAACCAGCACCCTGAGTACTGAGCACTGAGCACCCAGCACCCCGAGCACTGAGCACCCAGCACCCTGTGTACTGAGCACTGAGCACCCTGAGTACTAAGCACCCAGCACCCTGAGTACTGAGCACCCAGGACCCTGAGCACTGAGCACCGAGCACCCCGAGCACTGAGCACCCAGCACCCTGAGAACTCAGCACCCAGCACCCCGAGCACTGAGCACCCAGCACCCTGAGCACTGAGCACCCAGCACCCTGAGCACGGAGCACCCCGAGGACTGAGCACCCAGCACCCTGAGCACTGAGCACCCAGCACCATGTGTACTGAGCACCGAGCACCCTGAGTACTGAGCACCCAGCACCCTGAGCACTGAGCACCCGGAGGACTGAGCACCCAGCACCCTGAGCACTGAGCACCGATCACCCTGAGCACTGAGCACCCAGCACCCCGAGCACTGAGCACCCAGCACCCTGAGTACTGAGCACCCAGCACCCTGAGCACTGTGCACCCGGAGGACTGAGCACCCAGCACCCTGAGCACTGAGCACTGATCACCCTGAGCACTGAGCACCCAGCACCCCGAGTACTGAGCACCCAGCACCCTGAGTACTGAGCACCCAGCACCCTGAGCACTGAGCACCCGGAGGACTGAGCACCCAGCACCCTGAGTACTGAGCACCCAGCACCCCGAGTACTGAGCACCCAGCACCCTGAGTACTGAGCACCCAGCACCCCGAGCACTGAGCACCCAGCACCCTGAGTACTGAGCACCCTGAGTACTGAGCACTGAGCACCGAGCACCCTGAGGACTGAGCACCCAGGACCCGGAGCACTGAGCACCCAGCACCCTGAGTAGTTAGCACAGATCACCCTGATCACTGAGCACCCAGCACCCCGAGCACAGAGCACCCAGCACCCTGAGTACTGAGCACCCAGCACCCTGAGCACTGAGCACCGAGCACCCTGAGTACTGAACACCCAGCACCCTGAGCACTGAGCACTGAGCACCCAGCACCCTGAGCACTGAGCACTGAGCACCCAGCACCCCGAGCACTGAGCACCCAGCACCCTGAGCACCCAGCACCCTGAGCACTGAGCACCCTGAGCACTGAGCACCCTGAGCACTGAGCACTGAGCACCCAGCACCCTGAGTACTGAGCACCCAACACTCTGAGCACTGAGCACCCAGCACCCTGAGTACTGAGCACCGCGCACCCTGAGTACTGAGCACCCAGCACCCTTAGTACTGAGCACCCAGCACCCTGAGCACTGAGCACCCAGCACCCTGAGTACTGAGCACCCAGCACCACCCTCAGCACTGAGCACCAAGCACCCCGAGCACTGAGCACCCAGCACCCTGAGGACTGAGCACCCAGCACCCTGAGTACTGAGCACCCAGCACCCCGAGTACTGAGCACCGAGCACCCCGAGCACTGAGCACCCAGCACCCTGAGTACTGAGCACCCAGCACCCTGAGTACTGAGCACTGAGCACCCCGAGTACTGAGCACCCAGAACCCCGAGCACTGAGCACCCAGCACCCTGAGTACTGAGAATCGAGCACCCTGAGTACTGAGCACCCAGCACCCTGAGTACTGAGCCCCTAGCACCCTGAGAATGAGCACCCAGCACCCTGAGTACTGAGCACTAAGCACCCAGAGCACTGAGCACCCAGCACCCTGAGCACGGAGCACCCAGGACCCCAGCACTGAGAACTGAGCACCCAGCACCCTGAGTAATGAGCACCGAGCTCCCTGAGCACTGAGCACCCTGAGTACTAAGCACCCAGCACCCCAATCACTGAGCAACCAGCACCCTGAGCAGTGTGACACCAGCACCCTGAGCACTGAGCACCCAGCACCCTGAGTATTGAGCACCCAGCACGCTGAGTACTGAGCACCCAGCACCCCGAGCACTGAGCACCCAGCACCCTGAGTACTGAGCACTGAGCACCCAGCACCCCGAGCACTGAGCAACCAGCACCCTGTGTACTGATCACTGAGCACCCTGAGTACTAAGCACCCAGCACCATGAGTACTGAGCACCCAGGACCCTGAGCACTGAGCACCGAGCACCGCGAGCACTGAGCACCCAGCACCCTGAGCACTCAGCACCCAGCACCCCGAGCAGTGAGCACCCAGCACCCTGAGCACTGAGCACCCAGCACCCTGAGCACCCCGAGGACTGAGCACCCAGCACCCTGAGCACTGAGCACCCAGCACCTTGAGTACTGAGCACCGAGCACCCCGAGCACTAAGCACCCAGCACCCTGAGTACAGAGCACCCAGCACCCTGAGCACTGAGCACCCAGCACCCTGAGCACTGAGCACCCAGCACCCCGAGCACGGAGCACCCAGCACCCTGAGTACTGAGCACCCAACACCCAGAGTACTGAGCACCCAGCACCCTGAGCACTGAGCACTCAGCACCCTGAGTACTGAGCACCCAGCACACTGAGTACTGAGCACCCAGCACCCTGAGCACAGAGCACCGATCACCCTGAGCACTGAGCACCCAGCACCCCGAGCACTGAGCACCCAGCACACTGAGTACTGAGCACCCAGCACCCCGAGTACTGAGCACCCAGCATCCTGAGTACTGAGCACCCAGCACCCCGAGCACTGAGCACTCAGCACCCTGAGTACTGAGCACCCTGAGTACTGAGCACTGAGCACCGAGCACCCTGAGTACTGAGCACCCTGAGGACTGAGCACCCAGCACCCTGAGCACTGAGCACCCAGCACCCTGAGTACTGAGCACTGATCACCCTGAGCACTGAGCACCCAGCACCCCGAGCACTGAGCACCCAGCACCCTGAGTACTGAGCACCCAGCACCCTGAGCACTGAGCACAGAGCACCCTGAGTACTGAACACCCAGCACCCTGAGCACTGAGCACTGAGCACCCAGCACCCTGAGCACTGAGCAATGAGCACCCAGCACCCGAGCACTGAGCACCCAACACCCTGAGCACCCAGCACCCTGAGCACTGAGCACCCTGAGCACTGAGCACTCTGAGCACTGAGCAACCAGCACCCTGAGTACTGAGCACCCAACACTCTGAGCACTGAGAACCCAGCACGCTGAGTACTGAGCACTGTGCACACAGCACCCTGAGTACTGAGCACCTAGCACCCCGAGCACTGAGCACCCAGCACCCCGAGCACTGCGCACTGAGCACACTGAGCACTGAGCACCCAGCACCCCGAGTACTGAGCACTGAGCACCCTGAGTACTGAGCAACCAGCACCCCTAGTACTGAGCACTGAGCACCCTGAGTACTGAGCACCCAGCACCCTGAGCACTGAGAACCCTGAGTACTGAGCACCGAGCACCCTGAGTACTGAGCACCCAGCACCCTGAGTACTGAGCACGGAGCACCCCGAGGACTGAGCACCCAGCACCCTGAGCTCTGAGCACCCAGCACCTTGAGTACTGAGCACCGAGCACCCCGAGCACTGAGCACCCAGCACCCTGAATACTGAGCACCCAGCACCCTGAGCACTGAGCACCCAGCACCCCGAGCACTGAGCACACAGCACCCTGAGCACTGAGCACCCAGCACCCTGAGTACTGAGCACCCAACACCGAGAGTACTGAGCACACAGCACCCTGAGCACTGAGCACCCAGCACCCTGAGTACTGAGCAACCAGCACCCTGAGTACTGACCACCCAGCACCCTGAACACTGAGCACTGAGCACCCAACACCCTGAGCACTGAGCACTGAGCACCCAGCACCCCGAGCACTGAGCACCGAGCACCCCGAGCACTGAGCACCCAGCACCCTGAGCACTGAGCACCCTGAGGACTGAGCACCCAGCACCCTGAGCAGTGAGCACCCAGCACGCTGAGTACTGAGCACCGATCACCCTGAGCACTGAGCACCCAGGACCCCGAGCACTGAGCACCCAGCACCCTGAGTACAGAGCACACAGCACCCCGAGTACTGAGCACCCAGCACCACGAGCACTGAGCACCCAGCACCCTGAGTACTGAGCACCCTGAGTACTGAGCACCCATCACCCTGAGCACTGAGCACCCAGCACCCTGAGTACTG
Source organism: Microtus oregoni (assembly GCF_018167655.1). NCBI lineage: Eukaryota > Metazoa > Chordata > Mammalia > Rodentia > Cricetidae > Microtus > Microtus oregoni. The sequence continues at coordinate 59,094 of NW_024543344.1, forward strand.
AGCACCCAGCACCCTGAGCACTGAGCACCCAGCACCCTGAGCACTGAGCACCCAGCACCCTGAGTACTGAGCACCCAGCACCCTGAGTACTGAGTACCCAGCACCCTGACCACTGAGCACCCAGCACCCTGAGTACTGAGCACCGAGCACCCTGAGTACTGAGCACCCTGCACCCTTAGTACTGAGCACCCAGCACCCTGAGCACTGAGCACCCAGCACCCTGAGTACTGAGCACCCAGCACTCTGAGTACTGAGCACCCAGCACCCAGAGCACTGAGCACCCAGCACCCTGAGCACGGAGCACCCAGGACCCCGAGCACTGAGTACTGAGCACCCAGCACCCTGAGTACTGATCACCGAGCTCCCCGAGCACTGAGCACCCTGAGTACTGAGCACCCAGCACCCCGATCACTGAGCACCCAGCACCCTGAGCACTGAGCACCCAGCACCCTGAGCACTGAGCACCCTGCACACTGAGTACTGAGCACCCAGCACGCTGAGTACTGAGAACCCAGCACCCCGAGCACTGAGCACACAGCACCCTGAGTACTGAGCACTGAGCACCCAGCACCCCGAGCACTGAGCACCCAGCACCCTGTGTACTGAGCACTGAGCACCCTGAGTACTAAGCACCCAGCACCCTGAGTACTGAGCACCCAGGACCCTGAGCCCTGAGCACCGAGCACCCCGAGCACTGAGCACCCAGCACCCTGAGCACTCAGCACCCAGCACCCCGAGCACTGAGCACCCAGCACCCTGAGCACTGAGCACCCAGCACCATGAGCACGGAGCACCCCGAGGACTGAGCACCCAGCACCCTGAGCACTGAGCACCCAGCACCTTCAGTACTGAGCACCGAGCACCTCGAGCACTAAGCACCCAGCACCCTGAGTACTGAGCACCCAGCACCCTGAGCACTGAGCACCCAGAAACCTGAGCACTGAGCACCCAGCACCCTGAGCACGGAGCACCCAGCACCCTGAGTACTGAGCACCCAACACCCAGAGTACTGAGCAGCCAGCACCCTGAGCACTGAGTACTGAGCACTGAGCAACCTGAGCACTGAGCACCCAGCACCCCGAGTACTGAGCACCCAGCACCCCGAGCACTGAGCACCCAGCGCCCCGAGCACTGAGCACCCAGCACCCCGAGCACTGAGCACTGAGCACCCTGAGCACTGAGCACCCATCACCACGAGTACTGAGCACCGAGCACCCTTAGTACTGAGCACCAAGCACCCCGAGTACTGAGCACTGAGCACCCTGAATACTGAGCACCCAGCACCCTGAGCACTGAGCACCCAGCACCCTGAGTACTGAGCACTGAGACCCCTGAGTAATGAGCACCGAGCACCCTGAGTACTGAGCACCCAGCACCCTGATCACTGAGCACGGAGCACCCCGAGGACTGAGCACCCAGCACCCCGAGCACTGAGCACCCAGCACCTTGAGTACTGAGCACCGAGCACAACGAGCACTGAGCACCCAGCACCCTGAGTACTGAGCACCCAGCACCCTGAGCACTGAGCACCCAGCTCCCTGAGCACTGAGCACAGAGCACCCTGAGCACTGAGCACTGAGCACCCAGCACCCTGAGCACTGAGCACTGAGCACCCAGCACCACAGCCCTGAGCACCCAGCACCCCGAGCACTGAGCACCCAGCACCCTGAGCACTGAGCACCCAGCACCCTGAGTACTGAGCAACCAGCAACCTGAGTACTGAGCACCCAGCACCCTGAGTACTGAGCACTCAGCACCCTGAGTACTGAGCACCGAGCACACCGAGCAATGAGCACCCAGCACCCTGAGCACTGAGCACCCGGAGGACTGTGCACCCAGCACCCTGAGCACTGAGCACCGATCACCCTGAGCAGTGAGCACCCAGCACCCCGAGCACTGAGCACCCAGCACCCTGAGTACTGAGCACCCAGCACCCCGAGTACTGAGCACCCAGCACCCAGAGTACTGAGCACCCAGCACCCCGAGCACTGAGCACCCAGCACCCTGAGTACTGAGCACCCTGATTACTGAGCACTGAGCACCGAGCACCCTGAGTACTGAGCACCCTGAGGACTGAGCACCCAGCACCCTGAGCACTGAGCACCCAGCACCCTGAGTACTGAGCACTGATCACCCTGAGCACTGAGCACCCAGCACCCTGAGTACTGAGCACCCTGATTACTGAGCACTGAGCACCGAGCATCCTGAGTACTGAGCACCCAGCACGCCGAGCACTGAGCACCCAGCACCCTGAGCACTGAGCACCCAGCACCCTGAGGACTGAGCACCCAGCACCCTGAGTACTGAGCACCCAGCACCCTGAGTACTGAGTACCCAGCACCCTGAGCTCTGAGCACCCAGCACCCTGAGTACTGAGCACCGAGCACCCTGAGTACTGAGCACCCAGCACCCTTAGTACTGAGCACCCAGCACCCTGAGCACTGAGCACCCAGCACCCCGAGTACTGAGCACCCAGCACCACCCTCAGCACTGAGCACCCAGCACCCCGAGCACTGAGCACCCAGCACCCCGAGCACTGAGCACCCAGCACCCCGAGTACTGAGCACCCTGCACCCCGAGTACTGAGCAACGAGCACCCCGAGCACTGAGCACCCAGCACCCCGAGTACTGAGCACCCAGCACCCTGAGTACTGAGCATCGAGCACCCCGAGTACTGAGCACCCAGCACCCTGAGTACTGAGCACCCAGCACACCGAGCACTGAGCAGCCAGCAACCTGAGTACTGAGAACAGATCACCCTGAGTACTGAGCACCCTGCACCCCGAGTACTGAGCCCCCAGCACCCTGAGTACTGAGCACCCAGCACCCCGAGCACTGAGCACCCAGCACCCCGAGAATGAGCACCCAGCACCCTGAGTACTGAGCCCCCAGCACCCTGAGTACTGAGCACCCAGCAACCCGAGCACTGAGCACCCAGCACCCTGAGAATGAGCACCCAGCACCATGAGTACTGAGCACCCAGCACCCTGAGTACTGAGCACTAAGCACCCAGAGCACTGAGCACCCAGCATCCCGAGCACGGAGCACCCAGGACCCCGAGCACTGAGAACTGAGCACCCAGCACCCTGAGTACTGAGCACCCAGCAACCCGAGCACTGAGCACCCAGAACCCTGAGCACTGAGCACCCAGCACCCTGAGCACGGAGCACCCAGCACCCTGAGTACTGAGCACCCAACACCCAGAGTACTGAGCACCCAGCACCCTGAGCACTGAGCACCCAGCACCCTGAGTACTGAGCACCCAGCACCCTGAGTACTGAACACCCAGCACCCTGACCACTGAGCACTGAGCACCCTGAGCACTGAGTACTGAGCACTGAGCACCCTGAGCACTGAGCACACAGCACCCCGAGTACTGAGCACCCAGCACCCCGAGCACTGAGCACCCAGCACCCCGAGCACTGAGCACTGAGCACCCTGAGCACTGAGCACCCAGCACCCCGAGTACTGAGCACTGAGCACCCTGAGTACTGAGCACCAAGCACCCTGAGTACTGAGCACCCAGCACCCTGAGTACTGAGCACCCAGCACCCTGAGCACTGAGCACCCAGCACCCCGAGCACTGAGCACCCAGCACCCTGAGTACTGAGCACAGAGCACTCTGAGCACTGAGCACCCAGCACCCTGAGTACTGAGCACCCAGCACCCTGAGTCCTGAGCAACCAGCAGCCTGAGCACTGAGAACCCAGCACCCTGAGCACTGAGCACTGAGCACCCAGCACCACAGCCCTGAGCACCCAGCACCCCGAGCACTGAGCAACCAGCAACCTGAGTACTGAGCAACCAGCAACCTGAGTACTGAGCACCCAGCAACCTGAGTACTGAGCACTCAGCACCCTGAGTACTGAGCACCGAGCACACCGAGCAATGAGCACCCAGCACCCTGAGCACTGAGCACCCGGAGGACTGAGCACCCAGCACCCTGAGCACTGAGCACCGATCACCCTGAGCAGTGAGCACCCAGCACCCCGAGCACTGAGCACTCAGCACCCTGAGTACTGAGCACCCAGCACCCCGAGTACTGAGCACCCAGCACCCTGAGTACTGAGCACCCAGCACCCCGAGCACTGAGCACCCAGCACCCTGAGTACAGAGCACCCTGATTACTGAGCACTGAGCACCGAGCATCCTGAGTACTGAGCAGCCAGCACCCCGAGCACTGAGCACCCAGCACCCTGAGCACTGAGCACCCAGCACCCTGAGCACTGAGCACCCAGCACCCTGAGTACTGAGTACCCAGCACCCTGAGCTCTGAGCACCCAGCACCCTGAGTACTGAGCACCGAGCACCCTGAGTACTGAGCACCCAGCACCCTTAGTACTGAGCACCCAGCACCCTGAGTACTGAGCACCCAGCACCCTGAGTACTGAGCACCCAGCACCACCCTCAGCACTGAGCACCCAGCACCCCGAGCACTGAGCACCCAGCTCCCTGAACACTGAGCACCCAGCACCCCGAGCACTTAGCACCCAGCACCCTGAGTACTGAGCACCCAGCACCCTGAGTACTGAGCACTGAGCACCCCGAGTACTGAGCACCCAGCACCCTGAGCACTGAGCACCCAGCAACCTGAGTACTGAGAACAGATCACCCTGAGTACTGAGCACCCAGCACCCTGAGTACTGAGCCCCCAGCACCCTGAGTACTGAGCACCCAGCACCCCGAGCACTGAGCACCCAGCACCCCGAGAATGAGCACCCAGCACCCTGAGTACTGAGAACCGAGCACCCTGAGTACTGAGCACCCAGCACCCTGAGTACTGAGCCCCCAGCACCCTGAGTACTGAGCACCCAGCAACCCGAGCACTGAGCACCCAGCACCATGAGAATGAGCACCCAGCACCATGAGTACTGAGCACCCAGCACCCTGAGTACTGAGCACTAAGCACCCAGAGCACTGAGCACCCAGCACCCCGAGCACGGAGCACTGAGCACCCTGAGCACTGAGCACCCAGCACTACGAGTACTGAGCACCGAGCACCCTGAGTACTGAGCACCAAGCACCCCGAGTACTGAGCACTGAGCACCCTGAGTACTGAGCACCCAGCACCCTGAGCACTGAGCACCCAGCACCCTGAGTACTGAGCACTGAGACCCCTGAGTACTGAGCACCGAGCACCCTGAGTACTGAGCACCCAGCACCCTGATCACTGAGCACGGAGCACCCCGAGGACTGAGCACCCAGCACCCTGAGCACTGAGCACCCAGCACCTTGAGTACTGAGCACCGAGCACAACGAGCACTGAGCACCCAGCACACTGAGTACTGAGCACCCAGCACCCTGAGCACTGAGCACCCAGCTCCCTGAGCACTGAGCACGCAGCACCCCGAGCACTGAGCACCCAGCACCCTGAGTACTGAGCACAGAGCACCCTGAGCACTGAGCACTGAGCACCCAGCACCCTGAGCACTGAGCACCCAGCACCACAGCCCTGAGCACCCAGCACCCCGAGCACTGAGCACCCAGCACCCTGAGCACTGAGCACCCAGCACCCTGAGTACTGAGCAACCAGCAACCTGAGTACTGAGCACCCAGCACCCTAAGTACTGAGCACTCAGCACCCTGAGTACTGAGCACCGAGCACACCGAGCAATGAGCACCCAGCACCCTGAGTACTGAGCACCCGGAGGACTGAGCACCCAGCACCCTGAGCACAGAGCACCGATCACCCTGAGCAGTGAGCACCCAGCACCCCGAGCACTGAGCACCCAGCACCCTGAGTACTGAGCACCCAGCACCCCGAGTACTGAGCACCCAGCACCCTGAGTACTGAGCACCCAGCACCCTGAGCACTGAGCACCCAGCACCCTGAGTACTGAGCACCCTGATTACTGAGCACTGAGCACCGAGCATCCTGAGTACTGAGCACCCAACACGCCGAGCACTGAGCACCCAGCACCCTGAGCACTGAGCACCCAGCACCCTGAGCACTGAGCACCCAGCACCCTGAGTACTGAGCACCCAGCACCCTGATTACTGATTACCCAGCACCCTGAGCTCTGAGCACCCAGCACCCTGAGTACTGAGCAGCGAGCACCCTGAGTACTGAGCACCCAGCACCCTTAGTACTGAGCACCCAGCACCCTGAGCACTGAGCACCCAGCACCCTGAGTACTGAGCACCCAGCACCACCCTCAGCACTGAGCACCCAGCACCCCGAGCACTGAGCACCCAGCACCCTGAGCACTGAGCACCCTGATTACTGAGCACTGAGCACCGAGCATCCTGAGTACTGAGCACCCAGCACCCCGAGCACTGAGCACCCAGCACCCTGAGCACTGAGCACCCAGCACCCTGAGCACTGAGCACCCAGCACCCTGAGTACTGAGCACTCAGCACCCTGAGTACTGAGCACCCAGCACCCTGAGTACTGAGCACCCAGCACCCTGAGCACTGAGCACCCAGCACCCCGAGCACTGAGCACCCAGCACCCTGAGTACTGAGCACAGAGCACTCTGAGCACTGAGCACCCAGCACCCTGAGTACTGAGCACCCAGCACCCTGAGTCCTGAGCAACCAGCAGCCTGAGCACTGAGAACCCAGCACCCTGAGCACTGAGCACTGAGCACCCAGCACCACAGCCCTGAGCACCCAGCACCCCGAGCACTGAGCAACCAGCAACCTGAGTACTGAGCAACCAGCAACCTGAGTACTGAGCACCCAGCAACCTGAGTACTGAGCACTCAGCACCCTGAGTACTGAGCACCGAGCACACCGAGCAATGAGCACCCAGCACCCTGAGCACTGAGCACCCGGAGGACTGAGCACCCAGCACCCTGAGCACTGAGCACCGATCACCCTGAGCAGTGAGCACCCAGCACCCCGAGCACTGAGCACTCAGCACCCTGAGTACTGAGCACCCAGCACCCCGAGTACTGAGCACCCAGCACCCTGAGTACTGAGCACCCAGCACCCCGAGCACTGAGCACCCAGCACCCTGAGTACAGAGCACCCTGATTACTGAGCACTGAGCACCGAGCATCCTGAGTACTGAGCAGCCAGCACCCCGAGCACTGAGCACCCAGCACCCTGAGCACTGAGCACCCAGCACCCTGAGCACTGAGCACCAAGCACCCTGAGTACTGAGTACCCAGCACCCTGAGCTCTGAGCACCCAGCACCCTGAGTACTGAGCACCGAGCACCCTGAGTACTGAGCACCCAGCACCCTTAGTACTGAGCACCCAGCACCCTGAGTACTGAGCACCCAGCACCCTGAGTACTGAGCACCCAGCACCACCCTCAGCACTGAGCACCCAGCACCCCGAGCACTGAGCACCCAGCTCCCTGAACACTGAGCACCCAGCACCCCGAGCACTTAGCACCCAGCACCCTGAGTACTGAGCACCCAGCACCCTGAGTACTGAGCACTGAGCACCCCGAGTACTGAGCACCCAGCACCCTGAGCACTGAGCACCCAGCAACCTGAGTACTGAGAACAGATCACCCTGAGTACTGAGCACCCAGCACCCTGAGTACTGAGCCCCCAGCACCCTGAGTACTGAGCACCCAGCACCCCGAGCACTGAGCACCCAGCACCCCGAGAATGAGCACCCAGCACCCTGAGTACTGAGAACCGAGCACCCTGAGTACTGAGCACCCAGCACCCTGAGTACTGAGCCCCCAGCACCCTGAGTACTGAGCACCCAGCAACCCGAGCACTGAGCACCCAGCACCATGAGAATGAGCACCCAGCACCATGAGTACTGAGCACCCAGCACCCTGAGTACTGAGCACTAAGCACCCAGAGCACTGAGCACCCAGCACCCCGAGCACGGAGCACTGAGCACCCTGAGCACTGAGCACCCAGCACTACGAGTACTGAGCACCGAGCACCCTGAGTACTGAGCACCAAGCACCCCGAGTACTGAGCACTGAGCACCCTGAGTACTGAGCACCCAGCACCCTGAGCACTGAGCACCCAGCACCCTGAGTACTGAGCACTGAGACCCCTGAGTACTGAGCACCGAGCACCCTGAGTACTGAGCACCCAGCACCCTGATCACTGAGCACGGAGCACCCCGAGGACTGAGCACCCAGCACCCTGAGCACTGAGCACCCAGCACCTTGAGTACTGAGCACCGAGCACAACGAGCACTGAGCACCCAGCACACTGAGTACTGAGCACCCAGCACCCTGAGCACTGAGCACCCAGCTCCCTGAGCACTGAGCACGCAGCACCCCGAGCACTGAGCACCCAGCACCCTGAGTACTGAGCACAGAGCACCCTGAGCACTGAGCACTGAGCACCCAGCACCCTGAGCACTGAGCACCCAGCACCACAGCCCTGAGCACCCAGCACCCCGAGCACTGAGCACCCAGCACCCTGAGCACTGAGCACCCAGCACCCTGAGTACTGAGCAACCAGCAACCTGAGTACTGAGCACCCAGCACCCTAAGTACTGAGCACTCAGCACCCTGAGTACTGAGCACCGAGCACACCGAGCAATGAGCACCCAGCACCCTGAGTACTGAGCACCCGGAGGACTGAGCACCCAGCACCCTGAGCACAGAGCACCGATCACCCTGAGCAGTGAGCACCCAGCACCCCGAGCACTGAGCACCCAGCACCCTGAGTACTGAGCACCCAGCACCCCGAGTACTGAGCACCCAGCACCCTGAGTACTGAGCACCCAGCACCCTGAGCACTGAGCACCCAGCACCCTGAGTACTGAGCACCCTGATTACTGAGCACTGAGCACCGAGCATCCTGAGTACTGAGCACCCAACACGCCGAGCACTGAGCACCCAGCACCCTGAGCACTGAGCACCCAGCACCCTGAGCACTGAGCACCCAGCACCCTGAGTACTGAGCACCCAGCACCCTGATTACTGATTACCCAGCACCCTGAGCTCTGAGCACCCAGCACCCTGAGTACTGAGCACCGAGCACCCTGAGTACTGAGCACCCAGCACCCTTAGTACTGAGCACCCAGCACCCTGAGCACTGAGCACCCAGCACCCTGAGTACTGAGCACCCAGCACCACCCTCAGCACTGAGCACCCAGCACCCCGAGCACTGAGCACCCAGCACCCTGAGCACTGAGCACCCTGATTACTGAGCACTGAGCACCGAGCATCCTGAGTACTGAGCACCCAGCACCCCGAGCACTGAGCACCCAGCACCCTGAGCACTGAGCACCCAGCACCCTGAGCACTGAGCACCCAGCACCCTGAGTACTGAGCACTCAGCACCCTGAGTACTGAGTACCCAGCACCCTGAGCTCTGAGCACCCAGCACCCTGAGTACTGAGCACCGAGCACCCTGAGTACTGAGCACCCAGCACCCTTAGTACTGAGCACCCAGCACCCTGAGCACTGAGCAACCAGCACCCTGAGTACTGACCACCCAGCACCCTGAACACTGAGCACTGAGCACCCAACACCCTGAGCACTGAGCACTGAGCACCCAGCACCCCGAGCACTGAGCACCGAGCACCACGAGCACTGAGCACCCAGCACCCTGAGCACTGAGCACCCTGAGGACTGAGTACCCAGCACCCTGAGCAGTGAGCACCCAGCACGCTGAGTACTGAGCACCGATCACCCTGAGCACTGAGCACCCAGGACCCCGAGCACTGAGCACCCAGCACCCTGAGTACAGAGCACACAGCACCCCGAGTACTGAGCACCCAGCACCACGAGCACTGAGCACCCAGCACCCTGAGTACTGAGCACCCTGAGTACTGAGCACCCATCACCCTGAGCACTGAGCACCCAGCACCCTGAGTACTGAGCACCCAGCACCCTGAACACTGAGCAACCAGCACCCTGAGCACTGAGCACCCAGCACCCTGAGTACTGAGCACCCAGCACCCTGAGTACTGAGTACCCAGCACCCTGAGCACTGAGCACCCAGCACCCTGAGTACTGAGCACCGAGCACCCTGAGTACTGAGCACCCTGCACCCTGAGTACTGAGCACCCAGCACCCTGAGCACTGAGCACCCAGCACCCTGAGTACTGAGCACCCAGCACTCTGAGTACTGAGCACCCAGCACCCAGAGCACTGAGCACCCAGCACCCTGAGCACGGAGCACCCAGGACCCCGAGCACTGAGTACTGAGCACCCAGCACCCTGAGTACTGATCACCGAGCTCCCCGAGCACTGAGCACCCTGAGTACTGAGCACCCAGCACCCCGATCACTGAGCACCCAGCACCCTGAGCACTGAGCACCCAGCACCCTGAGCACTGAGCACCCTGCACACTGAGTACTGAGCACCCAGCACCCTGAGCACTGAGCACCCAGCACCCTGAGTACTGAGCACTGAGACCCCTGAGTACTGAGCACCGAGCACCCTGAGTACTGAGCACCCAGCACCCTGATCACTGAGCACGGAGCACCCCGAGGACTGAGCACCCAGCACCCTGAGCACTGAGCACCCAGCACCTTGAGTACTGAGCACCGAGCACAACGAGCACTGAGCACCCAGCACACTGAGTACTGAGCACCCAGCACCCTGAGCACTGAGCACCCAGCTCCCTGAGCACTGAGCACGCAGCACCCCGAGCACTGAGCACCCAGCACCCTGAGTACTGAGCACAGAGCACCCTGAGCACTGAGCACTGAGCACCCAGCACCCTGAGCACTGAGCACCCAGCACCACAGCCCTGAGCACCCAGCACCCCGAGCACTGAGCACCCAGCACCCTGAGCACTGAGCACCCAGCACCCTGAGTACTGAGCAACCAGCAACCTGAGTACTGAGCACCCAGCACCCTAAGTACTGAGCACTCAGCACCCTGAGTACTGAGCACCGAGCACACCGAGCAATGAGCACCCAGCACCCTGAGTACTGAGCACCCGGAGGACTGAGCACCCAGCACCCTGAGCACAGAGCACCGATCACCCTGAGCAGTGAGCACCCAGCACCCCGAGCACTGAGCACCCAGCACCCTGAGTACTGAGCACCCAGCACCCCGAGTACTGAGCACCCAGCACCCTGAGTACTGAGCACCCAGCACCCTGAGCACTGAGCACCCAGCACCCTGAGTACTGAGCACCCTGATTACTGAGCACTGAGCACCGAGCATCCTGAGTACTGAGCACCCAGCACGCCGAGCACTGAGCACCCAGCACCCTGAGCACTGAGCACCCAGCACCCTGAGCACTGAGCACCCAGCACCCTGAGTACTGAGCACCCAGCACCCTGATTACTGATTACCCAGCACCCTGAGCTCTGAGCACCCAGCACCCTGAGTACTGAGCACCGAGCACCCTGAGTACTGAGCACCCAGCACCCTTAGTACTGAGCACCCAGCACCCTGAGCACTGAGCACCCAGCACCCTGAGTACTGAGCACCCAGCACCACCCTCAGCACTGAGCACCCAGCACCCCGAGCACTGAGCACCCAGCACCCTGAGCACTGAGCACCCTGATTACTGAGCACTGAGCACCGAGCATCCTGAGTACTGAGCACCCAGCACCCCGAGCACTGAGCACCCAGCACCCTGAGCACTGAGCACCCAGCACCCTGAGCACTGAGCACCCAGCACCCTGAGTACTGAGCACTCAGCACCCTGAGTACTGAGTACCCAGCACCCTGAGCTCTGAGCACCCAGCACCCTGAGTACTGAGCACCGAGCACCCTGAGTACTGAGCACCCAGCACCCTTAGTACTGAGCACCCAGCACCCTGAGCACTGAGCAACCAGCACCCTGAGTACTGACCACCCAGCACCCTGAACACTGAGCACTGAGCACCCAACACCCTGAGCACTGAGCACTGAGCACCCAGCACCCCGAGCACTGAGCACCGAGCACCACGAGCACTGAGCACCCAGCACCCTGAGCACTGAGCACCCTGAGGACTGAGCACCCAGCACCCTGAGCAGTGAGCACCCAGCACGCTGAGTACTGAGCACCGATCACCCTGAGCACTGAGCACCCAGGACCCCGAGCACTGAGCACCCAGCACCCTGAGTACAGAGCACACAGCACCCCGAGTACTGAGCACCCAGCACCACGAGCACTGAGCACCCAGCACCCTGAGTACTGAGCACCCTGAGTACTGAGCACCCATCACCCTGAGCACTGAGCACCCAGCACCCTGAGTACTGAGCACCCAGCACCCTGAGCACTGAGCACCCAGCACCCTGAGCACTGAGCACCCAGCACCCTGAGTACTGAGCACCCAGCACCCTGAGTACTGAGTACCCAGCACCCTGAGCACTGAGCACCCAGCACCCTGAGTACTGAGCACCGAGCACCCTGAGTACTGAGCACCCTGCACCCTGAGTACTGAGCACCCAGCACCCTGAGCACTGAGCACCCAGCACCCTGAGTACTGAGCACCCAGCACTCTGAGTACTGAGCACCCAGCACCCAGAGCACTGAGCACCCAGCACCCTGAGCACGGAGCACCCAGGACCCCGAGCACTGAGTACTGAGCACCCAGCACCCTGAGTACTGATCACCGAGCTCCCCGAGCACTGAGCACCCTGAGTACTGAGCACCCAGCACCCCGATCACTGAGCACCCAGCACCCTGAGCACTGAGCACCCAGCACCCTGAGCACTGAGCACCCTGCACACTGAGTACTGAGCACCCAGCACGCTGAGTACTGAGAACCCAGCACCCCGAGCACTGAGCACACAGCACCCTGAGTACTGAGCACTGAGCACCCAGCACCCCGAGCACTGAGCACCCAGCACCCTGTGTACTGAGCACTGAGCACCCTGAGTACTAAGCACCCAGCACCCTGAGTACTGAGCACCCAGGACCCTGAGCCCTGAGCACCGAGCACCCCGAGCACTGAGCACCCAGCACCCTGAGCACTCAGCACCCAGCACCCCGAGCACTGAGCACCCAGCACCCTGAGCACTGAGCACCCAGCACCATGAGCACGGAGCACCCCGAGGACTGAGCACCCAGCACCCTGAGCACTGAGCACCCAGCACCTTCAGTACTGAGCACCGAGCACCTCGAGCACTAAGCACCCAGCACCCTGAGTACTGAGCACCCAGCACCCTGAGCACTGAGCACCCAGAAACCTGAGCACTGAGCACCCAGCACCCTGAGCACGGAGCACCCAGCACCCTGAGTACTGAGCACCCAACACCCAGAGTACTGAGCACCCAGCACCCTGAGCACTGAGTACTGAGCACTGAGCAACCTGAGCACTGAGCACCCAGCACCCCGAGTACTGAGCACCCAGCACCCCGAGCACTGAGCACCCAGCGCCCCGAGCATTGAGCACCCAGCACCCCGAGCACTGAGCACTGAGCACCCTGAGCACTGAGCACCCATCACCACGAGTACTGAGCACCGAGCACCCTTAGTACTGAGCACCAAGCACCCCGAGTACTGAGCACTGAGCACCCTGAATACTGAGCACCCAGCACCCTGAGCACTGAGCACCCAGCACCCTGAGTACTGAGCACTGAGACCCCTGAGTAATGAGCACCGAGCACCCTGAGTACTGAGCACCCAGCACCCTGATCACTGAGCACGGAGCACCCCGAGGACTGAGCACCCAGCACCCCGAGCACTGAGCACCCAGCACCTTGAGTACTGAGCACCGAGCACAACGAGCACTGAGCACCCAGCACCCTGAGTACTGAGCACCCAGCACCCTGAGCACTGAGCACCCAGCTCCCTGAGCACTGAGCACAGAGCACCCTGAGCACTGAGCACTGAGCACCCAGCACCCTGAGCACTGAGCACTGAGCACCCAGCACCACAGCCCTGAGCACCCAGCACCCCGAGCACTGAGCACCCAGCACCCTGAGCACTGAGCACCCAGCACCCTGAGTACTGAGCAACCAGCAACCTGAGTACTGAGCACCCAGCACCCTGAGTACTGAGAACTCAGCACCCTGAGTACTGAGCACCGAGCACACCGAGCAATGAGCACCCAGCACCCTGAGCACTGAGCACCCGGAGGACTGTGCACCCAGCACCCTGAGCACTGAGCACCGATCACCCTGAGCAGTGAGCACCCAGCACCCCGAGCACTGAGCACCCAGCACCCTGAGTACTGAGCACCCAGCACCCCGAGTACTGAGCACCCAGCACCCAGAGTACTGAGCACCCAGCACCCCGAGCACTGAGCACCCAGCACCCTGAGTACTGAGCACCCTGATTACTGAGCACTGAGCACCGAGCATCCTGAGTACTGAGCACCCAGCACGCCGAGCACTGAGCACCCAGCACCCTGAGCACTGAGCACCCAGCACCCTGAGGACTGAGCACCCAGCACCCTGAGTACTGAGCACCCAGCACCCTGAGTACTGAGTACCCAGCACCCTGAGCTCTGAGCACCCAGCACCCTGAGTACTGAGCACCGAGCACCCTGAGTACTGAGCACCCAGCACCCTTAGTACTGAGCACCCAGCACCCTGAGCACTGAGCACCCAGCACCCCGAGTACTGAGCACCCAGCACCACCCTCAGCACTGAGCACCCAGCACCCCGAGCACTGAGCACCCAGCACCCCGAGCACTGAGCACCCAGCACCCCGAGTACTGAGCACCCTGCACCCCGAGTACTGAGCAACGAGCACCCCGAGCACTGAGCACCCAGCACCCCGAGTACTGAGCACCCAGCACCCTGAGTACTGAGCACCGAGCACCCCGAGTACTGAGCACCCAGCACCCTGAGTACTGAGCACCCAGCACACCGAGCACTGAGCAGCCAGCAACCTGAGTACTGAGAACAGATCACCCTGAGTACTGAGCACCCTGCACCCCGAGTACTGAGCCCCCAGCACCCTGAGTACTGAGCACCCAGCACCCCGAGCACTGAGCACCCAGCACCCCGAGAATGAGCACCCAGCACCCTGAGTACTGAGCCCCCAGCACCCTGAGTACTGAGCACCCAGCAACCCGAGCACTGAGCACCCAGCACCCTGAGAATGAGCACCCAGCACCATGAGTACTGAGCACCCAGCACCCTGAGTACTGAGCACTAAGCACCCAGAGCACTGAGCACCCAGCATCCCGAGCACGGAGCACCCAGGACCCCGAGCACTGAGAACTGAGCACCCAGCACCCTGAGTACTGAGCACCGAGATCCCCGAGCACTGAGCACACTGAGTACTGAGCACCCAGCACCCCGAGCACTGAGCACCCAGCACCCTGAGCACTGAGCACCCAGCACCATGAGCACGGAGCACCCCGAGGACTGAGCACCCAGCACCCTGAGCACTGAGCACCCAGCACCTTGAGTACTGAGCACCGAGCACCTCGAGCACTAAGCACCCAGCACCCTGAGTACTGAGCACCCAGCACCCTGAGCACTGAGCACCCAGAACCCTGAGCACTGAGCACCCAGCACCCTGAGCACGGAGCACCCAGCACCCTGAGTACTGAGCAGCCAACACCCAGAGTACTGAGCACCCAGCACCCTGAGCACTGAGCACCCAGCACCCTGAGTACTGAGCACCCAGCACCCTGAGTACTGAACACCCAGCACCCTGAGTACTGAGCACTGAGCACCCTGAGCACTGAGTACTGAGCACTGAGCACCCTGAGCACTGAGCACACAGCACCCCGAGTACTGAGCACCCAGCACCCCGAGCACTGAGCACCCAGCACCCCGAGCACTGAGCACTGAGCACCCTGAGCACTGAGCACCCAGCACCCCGAGTACTGAGCACTGAGCACCCTGAGTACTGAGCACCAAGCACCCTGAGTACTGAGCACCCAGCACCCTGAGTACTGAGCACCCAGCACCCTGAGCACTGAGCACCCAGCACCCCGAGCACTGAGCACCCAGCACCCTGAGTACTGAGCACAGAGCACTCTGAGCACTGAGCACCCAGCACCCTGAGTACTGAGCACCCAGCACCCTGAGTCCTGAGCAACCAGCAGCCTGAGCACTGAGAACCCAGCACCCTGAGCACTGAGCACTGAGCACCCAGCACCACAGCCCTGAGCACCCAGCACCCCGAGCACTGAGCAACCAGCAACCTGAGTACTGAGCAACCAGCAACCTGAGTACTGAGCACCCAGCAACCTGAGTACTGAGCACTCAGCACCCTGAGTACTGAGCACCGAGCACACCGAGCAATGAGCACCCAGCACCCTGAGCACTGAGCACCCGGAGGACTGAGCACCCAGCACCCTGAGCACTGAGCACCGATCACCCTGAGCAGTGAGCACCCAGCACCCTGAGCACTGAGCACCCCGAGTACTGAGCACCCAGAACCCCGAGCACTGAGCACCCAGCACCCTGAGTACTGAGAATCGAGCACCCTGAGTACTGAGCACCCAGCACCCTGAGTACTGAGCCCCTAGCACCCTGAGAATGAGCACCCAGCACCCTGAGCACCCAGCACCCTGAGCACTGAGCACCCTGAGCACTGAGCACCCTGAGCACTGAGCACTGAGCACCCAGCACCCTGAGTACTGAGCACCCAACACTCTGAGCACTGAGCACCCAGCACCCTGAGTACTGAGCACCGCGCACCCTGAGTACTGAGCACCCAGCACCCTTAGTACTGAGCACCCAGCACCCTGAGCACTGAGCACCCAGCACCCTGAGTACTGAGCACCCAGCACCACCCTCAGCACTGAGCACCAAGCACCCCGAGCACTGAGCACCCAGCACCCTGAGGACTGAGCACCCAGCACCCTGAGTACTGAGCACCCAGCACCCCGAGTACTGAGCACCGAGCACCCCGAGCACTGAGCACCCAGCACCCTGAGTACTGAGCACCCAGCACCCTGAGTACTGAGCACTGAGCACCCCGAGTACTGAGCACCCAGAACCCCGAGCACTGAGCACCCAGCACCCTGAGTACTGAGAATCGAGCACCCTGAGTACTGAGCACCCAGCACCCTGAGTACTGAGCCCCTAGCACCCTGAGAATGAGCACCCAGCACCCTGAGTACTGAGCACTAAGCACCCAGAGCACTGAGCACCCAGCACCCTGAGCACGGAGCACCCAGGACCCCAGCACTGAGAACTGAGCACCCAGCACCCTGAGTAATGAGCACCGAGCTCCCTGAGCACTGAGCACCCTGAGTACTAAGCACCCAGCACCCCAATCACTGAGCAACCAGCACCCTGAGCAGTGTGACACCAGCACCCTGAGCACTGAGCACCCAGCACCCTGAGTATTGAGCACCCAGCACGCTGAGTACTGAGCACCCAGCACCCCGAGCACTGAGCACCCAGCACCCTGAGTACTGAGCACTGAGCACCCAGCACCCCGAGCACTGAGCAACCAGCACCCTGTGTACTGATCACTGAGCACCCTGAGTACTAAGCACCCAGCACCATGAGTACTGAGCACCCAGGACCCTGAGCACTGAGCACCGAGCACCGCGAGCACTGAGCACCCAGCACCCTGAGCACTCAGCACCCAGCACCCCGAGCAGTGAGCACCCAGCACCCTGAGCACTGAGCACCCAGCACCCTGAGCACCCCGAGGACTGAGCACCCAGCACCCTGAGCACTGAGCACCCAGCACCTTGAGTACTGAGCACCGAGCACCCCGAGCACTAAGCACCCAGCACCCTGAGTACAGAGCACCCAGCACCCTGAGCACTGAGCACCCAGCACCCTGAGCACTGAGCACCCAGCACCCCGAGCACGGAGCACCCAGCACCCTGAGTACTGAGCACCCAACACCCAGAGTACTGAGCACCCAGCACCCTGAGCACTGAGCACTCAGCACCCTGAGTACTGAGCACCCAGCACACTGAGTACTGAGCACCCAGCACCCTGAGCACAGAGCACCGATCACCCTGAGCACTGAGCACCCAGCACCCCGAGCACTGAGCACCCAGCACACTGAGTACTGAGCACCCAGCACCCCGAGTACTGAGCACCCAGCATCCTGAGTACTGAGCACCCAGCACCCCGAGCACTGAGCACTCAGCACCCTGAGTACTGAGCACCCTGAGTACTGAGCACTGAGCACCGAGCACCCTGAGTACTGAGCACCCTGAGGACTGAGCACCCAGCACCCTGAGCACTGAGCACCCAGCACCCTGAGTACTGAGCACTGATCACCCTGAGCACTGAGCACCCAGCACCCCGAGCACTGAGCACCCAGCACCCTGAGTACTGAGCACCCAGCACCCTGAGCACTGAGCACCGAGCACCCTGAGTACTGAACACCCAGCACCCTGAGCACTGAGCACTGAGCACCCAGCACCCTGAGCACTGAGCAATGAGCACCCAGCACCCGAGCACTGAGCACCCAACACCCTGAGCACCCAGCACCCTGAGCACTGAGCACCCTGAGCACTGAGCACTCTGAGCACTGAGCAACCAGCACCCTGAGTACTGAGCACCCAACACTCTGAGCACTGAGAACCCAGCACGCTGAGTACTGAGCACTGTGCACACAGCACCCTGAGTACTGAGCACCTAGCAACCCGAGCACTGAGCACCCAGCACCCCGAGCACTGCGCACTGAGCACACTGAGCACTGAGCACCCAGCACCCCGAGTACTGAGCACTGAGCACCCTGAGTACTGAGCAACCAGCACCCCTAGTACTGAGCACTGAGCACCCTGAGTACTGAGCACCCAGCACCCTGAGCACTGAGAACCCTGAGTACTGAGCACCGAGCACCCTGAGTACTGAGCACCCAGCACCCTGAGTACTGAGCACGGAGCACCCCGAGGACTGAGCACCCAGCACCCTGAGCTCTGAGCACCCAGCACCTTGAGTACTGAGCACCGAGCACCCCGAGCACTGAGCACCCAGCACCCTGAATACTGAGCACCCAGCACCCTGAGCACTGAGCACCCAGCACCCCGAGCACTGAGCACACAGCACCCTGAGCACTGAGCACCCAGCACCCTGAGTACTGAGCACCCAACACCGAGAGTACTGAGCACACAGCACCCTGAGCACTGAGCACCCAGCACCCTGAGTACTGAGCAACCAGCACCCTGAGTACTGACCACCCAGCACCCTGAACACTGAGCACTGAGCACCCAACACCCTGAGCACTGAGCACTGAGCACCCAGCACCCCGAGCACTGAGCACCGAGCACCCCGAGCACTGAGCACCCAGCACCCTGAGCACTGAGCACCCTGAGGACTGAGCACCCAGCACCCTGAGCAGTGAGCACCCAGCACGCTGAGTACTGAGCACCGATCACCCTGAGCACTGAGCACCCAGGACCCCGAGCACTGAGCACCCAGCACCCTGAGTACAGAGCACACAGCACCCCGAGTACTGAGCACCCAGCACCACGAGCACTGAGCACCCAGCACCCTGAGTACTGAGCACCCTGAGTACTGAGCACCCATCACCCTGAGCACTGAGCACCCAGCACCCTGAGTACTGAGCACCCAGCACCCTGAGCACTGAGCACCCAGCACCCTGAGCACTGAGCACCCAGCACCCTGAGTACTGAGCACCCAGCACCCTGAGTACTGAGTACCCAGCACCCTGACCACTGAGCACCCAGCACCCTGAGTACTGAGCACCGAGCACCCTGAGTACTGAGCACCCTGCACCCTTAGTACTGAGCACCCAGCACCCTGAGCACTGAGCACCCAGCACCCTGAGTACTGAGCACCCAGCACTCTGAGTACTGAGCACCCAGCACCCAGAGCACTGAGCACCCAGCACCCTGAGCACGGAGCACCCAGGACCCCGAGCACTGAGTACTGAGCACCCAGCACCCTGAGTACTGATCACCGAGCTCCCCGAGCACTGAGCACCCTGAGTACTGAGCACCCAGCACCCCGATCACTGAGCACCCAGCACCCAGAGCACTGAGCACCCAGCACCCTGAGCACTGAGCACCCTGCACACTGAGTACTGAGCACCCAGCACGCTGAGTACTGAGAACCCAGCACCCCGAGCACTGAGCACACAGCACCCTGAGTACTGAGCACTGAGCACCCAGCACCCCGAGCACTGAGCACCCAGCACCCTGTGTACTGAGCACTGAGCACCCTGAGTACTAAGCACCCAGCACCCTGAGTACTGAGCACCCAGGACCCTGAGCCCTGAGCACCGAGCACCCCGAGCACTGAGCACCCAGCACCCTGAGCACTCAGCACCCAGCACCCCGAGCACTGAGCACCCAGCACCCTGAGCACTGAGCACCCAGCACCATGAGCACGGAGCACCCCGAGGACTGAGCACCCAGCACCCTGAGCACTGAGCACCCAGCACCTTCAGTACTGAGCACCGAGCACCTCGAGCACTAAGCACCCAGCACCCTGAGTACTGAGCACCCAGCACCCTGAGCACTGAGCACCCAGAAACCTGAGCACTGAGCACCCAGCACCCTGAGCACGGAGCACCCAGCACCCTGAGTACTGAGCACCCAACACCCAGAGTACTGAGCAGCCAGCACCCTGAGCACTGAGTACTGAGCACTGAGCAACCTGAGCACTGAGCACCCAGCACCCCGAGTACTGAGCACCCAGCACCCCGAGCACTGAGCACCCAGCGCCCCGAGCACTGAGCACCCAGCACCCCGAGCACTGAGCACTGAGCACCCTGAGCACTGAGCACCCATCACCACGAGTACTGAGCACCGAGCACCCTTAGTACTGAGCACCAAGCACCCCGAGTACTGAGCACTGAGCACCCTGAATACTGAGCACCCAGCACCCTGAGCACTGAGCACCCAGCACCCTGAGTACTGAGCACTGAGACCCCTGAGTAATGAGCACCGAGCACCCTGAGTACTGAGCACCCAGCACCCTGATCACTGAGCACGGAGCACCCCGAGGACTGAGCACCCAGCACCCCGAGCACTGAGCACCCAGCACCTTGAGTACTGAGCACCGAGCACAACGAGCACTGAGCACCCAGCACCCTGAGTACTGAGCACCCAGCACCCTGAGCACTGAGCACCCAGCTCCCTGAGCACTGAGCACAGAGCACCCTGAGCACTGAGCACTGAGCACCCAGCACCCTGAGCACTGAGCACTGAGCACCCAGCACCACAGCCCTGAGCACCCAGCACCCCGAGCACTGAGCACCCAGCACCCTGAGCACTGAGCACCCAGCACCCTGAGTACTGAGCAACCAGCAACCTGAGTACTGAGCACCCAGCACCCTGAGTACTGAGCACTCAGCACCCTGAGTACTGAGCACCGAGCACACCGAGCAATGAGCACCCAGCACCCTGAGCACTGAGCACCCGGAGGACTGTGCACCCAGCACCCTGAGCACTGAGCACCGATCACCCTGAGCAGTGAGCACCCAGCACCCCGAGCACTGAGCACCCAGCACCCTGAGTACTGAGCACCCAGCACCCCGAGTACTGAGCACCCAGCACCCAGAGTACTGAGCACCCAGCACCCCGAGCACTGAGCACCCAGCACCCTGAGTACTGAGCACCCTGATTACTGAGCACTGAGCACCGAGCACCCTGAGTACTGAGCACCCTGAGGACTGAGCACCCAGCACCCTGAGCACTGAGCACCCAGCACCCTGAGTACTGAGCACTGATCACCCTGAGCACTGAGCACCCAGCACCCTGAGTACTGAGCACCCTGATTACTGAGCACTGAGCACCGAGCATCCTGAGTACTGAGCACCCAGCACGCCGAGCACTGAGCACCCAGCACCCTGAGCACTGAGCACCCAGCACCCTGAGGACTGAGCACCCAGCACCCTGAGTACTGAGCACCCAGCACCCTGAGTACTGAGTACCCAGCACCCTGAGCTCTGAGCACCCAGCACCCTGAGTACTGAGCACCGAGCACCCTGAGTACTGAGCACCCAGCACCCTTAGTACTGAGCACCCAGCACCCTGAGCACTGAGCACCCAGCACCCCGAGTACTGAGCACCCAGCACCACCCTCAGCACTGAGCACCCAGCACCCCGAGCACTGAGCACCCAGCACCCCGAGCACTGAGCACCCAGCACCCCGAGTACTGAGCACCCTGCACCCCGAGTACTGAGCAACGAGCACCCCGAGCACTGAGCACCCAGCACCCCGAGTACTGAGCACCCAGCACCCTGAGTACTGAGCACCGAGCACCCCGAGTACTGAGCACCCAGCACCCTGAGTACTGAGCACCCAGCACACCGAGCACTGAGCAGCCAGCAACCTGAGTACTGAGAACAGATCACCCTGAGTACTGAGCACCCTGCACCCCGAGTACTGAGCCCCCAGCACCCTGAGTACTGAGCACCCAGCACCCCGAGCACTGAGCACCCAGCACCCCGAGAATGAGCACCCAGCACCCTGAGTACTGAGCCCCCAGCACCCTGAGTACTGAGCACCCAGCAACCCGAGCACTGAGCACCCAGCACCCTGAGAATGAGCACCCAGCACCATGAGTACTGAGCACCCAGCACCCTGAGTACTGAGCACTAAGCACCCAGAGCACTGAGCACCCAGCATCCCGAGCACGGAGCACCCAGGACCCCGAGCACTGAGAACTGAGCACCCAGCACCCTGAGTACTGAGCACCCAGCAACCCGAGCACTGAGCACCCAGAACCCTGAGCACTGAGCACCCAGCACCCTGAGCACGGAGCACCCAGCACCCTGAGTACTGAGCACCCAACACCCAGAGTACTGAGCACCCAGCACCCTGAGCACTGAGCACCCAGCACCCTGAGTACTGAGCACCCAGCACCCTGAGTACTGAACACCCAGCACCCTGAGCACTGAGCACTGAGCACCCTGAGCACTGAGTACTGAGCACTGAGCACCCTGAGCACTGAGCACACAGCACCCCGAGTACTGAGCACCCAGCACCCCGAGCACTGAGCACCCAGCACCCCGAGCACTGAGCACTGAGCACCCTGAGCACTGAGCACCCAGCACCCCGAGTACTGAGCACTGAGCACCCTGAGTACTGAGCACCAAGCACCCTGAGTACTGAGCACCCAGCACCCTGAGTACTGAGCACCCAGCACCCTGAGCACTGAGCACCCAGCACCCCGAGCACTGAGCACCCAGCACCCTGAGTACTGAGCACAGAGCACTCTGAGCACTGAGCACCCAGCACCCTGAGTACTGAGCACCCAGCACCCTGAGTCCTGAGCAACCAGCAGCCTGAGCACTGAGAACCCAGCACCCTGAGCACTGAGCACTGAGCACCCAGCACCACAGCCCTGAGCACCCAGCACCCCGAGCACTGAGCAACCAGCAACCTGAGTACTGAGCAACCAGCAACCTGAGTACTGAGCACCCAGCAACCTGAGTACTGAGCACTCAGCACCCTGAGTACTGAGCACCGAGCACACCGAGCAATGAGCACCCAGCACCCTGAGCACTGAGCACCCGGAGGACTGAGCACCCAGCACCCTGAGCACTGAGCACCGATCACCCTGAGCAGTGAGCACCCAGCACCCCGAGCACTGAGCACTCAGCACCCTGAGTACTGAGCACCCAGCACCCCGAGTACTGAGCACCCAGCACCCTGAGTACTGAGCACCCAGCACCCCGAGCACTGAGCACCCAGCACCCTGAGTACAGAGCACCCTGATTACTGAGCACTGAGCACCGAGCATCCTGAGTACTGAGCAGCCAGCACCCCGAGCACTGAGCACCCAGCACCCTGAGCACTGAGCACCCAGCACCCTGAGCACTGAGCACCCAGCACCCTGAGTACTGAGTACCCAGCACCCTGAGCTCTGAGCACCCAGCACCCTGAGTACTGAGCACCGAGCACCCTGAGTACTGAGCACCCAGCACCCTTAGTACTGAGCACCCAGCACCCTGAGTACTGAGCACCCAGCACCCTGAGTACTGAGCACCCAGCACCACCCTCAGCACTGAGCACCCAGCACCCCGAGCACTGAGCACCCAGCTCCCTGAACACTGAGCACCCAGCACCCCGAGCACTTAGCACCCAGCACCCTGAGTACTGAGCACCCAGCACCCTGAGTACTGAGCACTGAGCACCCGAGTACTGAGCACCCAGCACCCTGAGCACTGAGCACCCAGCAACCTGAGTACTGAGAACAGATCACCCTGAGTACTGAGCACCCAGCACCCTGAGTACTGAGCCCCCAGCACCCTGAGTACTGAGCACCCAGCACCCCGAGCACTGAGCACCCAGCACCCCGAGAATGAGCACCCAGCACCCTGAGTACTGAGAACCGAGCACCCTGAGTACTGAGCACCCAGCACCCTGAGTACTGAGCCCCCAGCACCCTGAGTACTGAGCACCCAGCAACCCGAGCACTGAGCACCCAGCACCATGAGAATGAGCACCCAGCACCATGAGTACTGAGCACCCAGCACCCTGAGTACTGAGCACTAAGCACCCAGAGCACTGAGCACCCAGCACCCCGAGCACGGAGCACTGAGCACCCTGAGCACTGAGCACCCAGCACTACGAGTACTGAGCACCGAGCACCCTGAGTACTGAGCACCAAGCACCCCGAGTACTGAGCACTGAGCACCCTGAGTACTGAGCACCCAGCACCCTGAGCACTGAGCACCCAGCACCCTGAGTACTGAGCACTGAGACCCCTGAGTACTGAGCACCGAGCACCCTGAGTACTGAGCACCCAGCACCCTGATCACTGAGCACGGAGCACCCCGAGGACTGAGCACCCAGCACCCTGAGCACTGAGCACCCAGCACCTTGAGTACTGAGCACCGAGCACAACGAGCACTGAGCACCCAGCACACTGAGTACTGAGCACCCAGCACCCTGAGCACTGAGCACCCAGCTCCCTGAGCACTGAGCACGCAGCACCCCGAGCACTGAGCACCCAGCACCCTGAGTACTGAGCACAGAGCACCCTGAGCACTGAGCACTGAGCACCCAGCACCCTGAGCACTGAGCACCCAGCACCACAGCCCTGAGCACCCAGCACCCCGAGCACTGAGCACCCAGCACCCTGAGCACTGAGCACCCAGCACCCTGAGTACTGAGCAACCAGCAACCTGAGTACTGAGCACCCAGCACCCTAAGTACTGAGCAGTCAGCACCCTGAGTACTGAGCACCGAGCACACCGAGCAATGAGCACCCAGCACCCTGAGTACTGAGCACCCGGAGGACTGAGCACCCAGCACCCTGAGCACAGAGCACCGATCACCCTGAGCAGTGAGCACCCAGCACCCCGAGCACTGAGCACCCAGCACCCTGAGTACTGAGCACCCAGCACCCCGAGTACTGAGCACCCAGCACCCTGAGTACTGAGCACCCAGCACCCTGAGCACTGAGCACCCAGCACCCTGAGTACTGAGCACCCTGATTACTGAGCACTGAGCACCGAGCATCCTGAGTACTGAGCACCCAACACGCCGAGCACTGAGCACCCAGCACCCTGAGCACTGAGCACCCAGCACCCTGAGCACTGAGCACCCAGCACCCTGAGTACTGAGCACCCAGCACCCTGATTACTGATTACCCAGCACCCTGAGCTCTGAGCACCCAGCACCCTGAGTACTGAGCACCGAGCACCCTGAGTACTGAGCACCCAGCACCCTTAGTACTGAGCACCCAGCACCCTGAGCACTGAGCACCCAGCACCCTGAGTACTGAGCACCCAGCACCACCCTCAGCACTGAGCACCCAGCACCCCGAGCACTGAGCACCCAGCACCCT
The DNA here is from genome assembly GCF_018167655.1 of Microtus oregoni. Classification (NCBI taxonomy): domain Eukaryota; kingdom Metazoa; phylum Chordata; class Mammalia; order Rodentia; family Cricetidae; genus Microtus; species Microtus oregoni. The sequence continues at coordinate 84,566 of NW_024543344.1, forward strand.
GAGCACTGAGCACCCTGATTACTGAGCACTGAGCACCGAGCATCCTGAGTACTGAGCACCCAGCACCCCGAGCACTGAGCACCCAGCACCCTGAGCACTGAGCACCCAGCACCCTGAGCACTGAGCACCCAGCACCCTGAGTACTGAGCACTCAGCACCCTGAGTACTGAGCACCCAGCACCCTGAGTACTGAGCACCCAGCACCCTGAGCACTGAGCACCCAGCACCCCGAGCACTGAGCACCCAGCACCCTGAGTACTGAGCACAGAGCACTCTGAGCACTGAGCACCCAGCACCCTGAGTACTGAGCACCCAGCACCCTGAGTCCTGAGCAACCAGCAGCCTGAGCACTGAGAACCCAGCACCCTGAGCACTGAGCACTGAGCACCCAGCACCACAGCCCTGAGCACCCAGCACCCCGAGCACTGAGCAACCAGCAACCTGAGTACTGAGCAACCAGCAACCTGAGTACTGAGCACCCAGCAACCTGAGTACTGAGCACTCAGCACCCTGAGTACTGAGCACCGAGCACACCGAGCAATGAGCACCCAGCACCCTGAGCACTGAGCACCCGGAGGACTGAGCACCCAGCACCCTGAGCACTGAGCACCGATCACCCTGAGCAGTGAGCACCCAGCACCCCGAGCACTGAGCACTCAGCACCCTGAGTACTGAGCACCCAGCACCCCGAGTACTGAGCACCCAGCACCCTGAGTACTGAGCACCCAGCACCCCGAGCACTGAGCACCCAGCACCCTGAGTACAGAGCACCCTGATTACTGAGCACTGAGCACCGAGCATCCTGAGTACTGAGCAGCCAGCACCCCGAGCACTGAGCACCCAGCACCCTGAGCACTGAGCACCCAGCACCCTGAGCACTGAGCACCCAGCACCCTGAGTACTGAGTACCCAGCACCCTGAGCTCTGAGCACCCAGCACCCTGAGTACTGAGCACCGAGCACCCTGAGTACTGAGCACCCAGCACCCTTAGTACTGAGCACCCAGCACCCTGAGTACTGAGCACCCAGCACCCTGAGTACTGAGCACCCAGCACCACCCTCAGCACTGAGCACCCAGCACCCCGAGCACTGAGCACCCAGCTCCCTGAACACTGAGCACCCAGCACCCCGAGCACTTAGCACCCAGCACCCTGAGTACTGAGCACCCAGCACCCTGAGTACTGAGCACTGAGCACCCCGAGTACTGAGCACCCAGCACCCTGAGCACTGAGCACCCAGCAACCTGAGTACTGAGAACAGATCACCCTGAGTACTGAGCACCCAGCACCCTGAGTACTGAGCCCCCAGCACCCTGAGTACTGAGCACCCAGCACCCCGAGCACTGAGCACCCAGCACCCCGAGAATGAGCACCCAGCACCCTGAGTACTGAGAACCGAGCACCCTGAGTACTGAGCACCCAGCACCCTGAGTACTGAGCCCCCAGCACCCTGAGTACTGAGCACCCAGCAACCCGAGCACTGAGCACCCAGCACCATGAGAATGAGCACCCAGCACCATGAGTACTGAGCACCCAGCACCCTGAGTACTGAGCACTAAGCACCCAGAGCACTGAGCACCCAGCACCCCGAGCACGGAGCACTGAGCACCCTGAGCACTGAGCACCCAGCACTACGAGTACTGAGCACCGAGCACCCTGAGTACTGAGCACCAAGCACCCCGAGTACTGAGCACTGAGCACCCTGAGTACTGAGCACCCAGCACCCTGAGCACTGAGCACCCAGCACCCTGAGTACTGAGCACTGAGACCCCTGAGTACTGAGCACCGAGCACCCTGAGTACTGAGCACCCAGCACCCTGATCACTGAGCACGGAGCACCCCGAGGACTGAGCACCCAGCACCCTGAGCACTGAGCACCCAGCACCTTGAGTACTGAGCACCGAGCACAACGAGCACTGAGCACCCAGCACACTGAGTACTGAGCACCCAGCACCCTGAGCACTGAGCACCCAGCTCCCTGAGCACTGAGCACGCAGCACCCCGAGCACTGAGCACCCAGCACCCTGAGTACTGAGCACAGAGCACCCTGAGCACTGAGCACTGAGCACCCAGCACCCTGAGCACTGAGCACCCAGCACCACAGCCCTGAGCACCCAGCACCCCGAGCACTGAGCACCCAGCACCCTGAGCACTGAGCACCCAGCACCCTGAGTACTGAGCAACCAGCAACCTGAGTACTGAGCACCCAGCACCCTAAGTACTGAGCACTCAGCACACTGAGTACTGAGCACCGAGCACACCGAGCAATGAGCACCCAGCACCCTGAGTACTGAGCACCCGGAGGACTGAGCACCCAGCACCCTGAGCACAGAGCACCGATCACCCTGAGCAGTGAGCACCCAGCACCCCGAGCACTGAGCACCCAGCACCCTGAGTACTGAGCACCCAGCACCCCGAGTACTGAGCACCCAGCACCCTGAGTACTGAGCACCCAGCACCCTGAGCACTGAGCACCCAGCACCCTGAGTACTGAGCACCCTGATTACTGAGCACTGAGCACCGAGCATCCTGAGTACTGAGCACCCAACACGCCGAGCACTGAGCACCCAGCACCCTGAGCACTGAGCACCCAGCACCCTGAGCACTGAGCACCCAGCACCCTGAGTACTGAGCACCCAGCACCCTGATTACTGATTACCCAGCACCCTGAGCTCTGAGCACCCAGCACCCTGAGTACTGAGCACCGAGCACCCTGAGTACTGAGCACCCAGCACCCTTAGTACTGAGCACCCAGCACCCTGAGCACTGAGCACCCAGCACCCTGAGTACTGAGCACCCAGCACCACCCTCAGCACTGAGCACCCAGCACCCCGAGCACTGAGCACCCAGCACCCTGAGCACTGAGCACCCTGATTACTGAGCACTGAGCACCGAGCATCCTGAGTACTGAGCACCCAGCACCCCGAGCACTGAGCACCCAGCACCCTGAGCACTGAGCACCCAGCACCCTGAGCACTGAGCACCCAGCACCCTGAGTACTGAGCACTCAGCACCCTGAGTACTGAGTACCCAGCACCCTGAGCTCTGAGCACCCAGCACCCTGAGTACTGAGCACCGAGCACCCTGAGTACTGAGCACCCAGCACCCTTAGTACTGAGCACCCAGCACCCTGAGCACTGAGCAACCAGCACCCTGAGTACTGACCACCCAGCACCCTGAACACTGAGCACTGAGCACCCAACACCCTGAGCACTGAGCACTGAGCACCCAGCACCCCGAGCACTGAGCACCGAGCACCACGAGCACTGAGCACCCAGCACCCTGAGCACTGAGCACCCTGAGGACTGAGTACCCAGCACCCTGAGCAGTGAGCACCCAGCACGCTGAGTACTGAGCACCGATCACCCTGAGCACTGAGCACCCAGGACCCCGAGCACTGAGCACCCAGCACCCTGAGTACAGAGCACACAGCACCCCGAGTACTGAGCACCCAGCACCACGAGCACTGAGCACCCAGCACCCTGAGTACTGAGCACCCTGAGTACTGAGCACCCATCACCCTGAGCACTGAGCACCCAGCACCCTGAGTACTGAGCACCCAGCACCCTGAACACTGAGCAACCAGCACCCTGAGCACTGAGCACCCAGCACCCTGAGTACTGAGCACCCAGCACCCTGAGTACTGAGTACCCAGCACCCTGAGCACTGAGCACCCAGCACCCTGAGTACTGAGCACCGAGCACCCTGAGTACTGAGCACCCTGCACCCTGAGTACTGAGCACCCAGCACCCTGAGCACTGAGCACCCAGCACCCTGAGTACTGAGCACCCAGCACTCTGAGTACTGAGCACCCAGCACCCAGAGCACTGAGCACCCAGCACCCTGAGCACGGAGCACCCAGGACCCCGAGCACTGAGTACTGAGCACCCAGCACCCTGAGTACTGATCACCGAGCTCCCCGAGCACTGAGCACCCTGAGTACTGAGCACCCAGCACCCCGATCACTGAGCACCCAGCACCCTGAGCACTGAGCACCCAGCACCCTGAGCACTGAGCACCCTGCACACTGAGTACTGAGCACCCAGCACCCTGAGCACTGAGCACCCAGCACCCTGAGTACTGAGCACTGAGACCCCTGAGTACTGAGCACCGAGCACCCTGAGTACTGAGCACCCAGCACCCTGATCACTGAGCACGGAGCACCCCGAGGACTGAGCACCCAGCACCCTGAGCACTGAGCACCCAGCACCTTGAGTACTGAGCACCGAGCACAACGAGCACTGAGCACCCAGCACACTGAGTACTGAGCACCCAGCACCCTGAGCACTGAGCACCCAGCTCCCTGAGCACTGAGCACGCAGCACCCCGAGCACTGAGCACCCAGCACCCTGAGTACTGAGCACAGAGCACCCTGAGCACTGAGCACTGAGCACCCAGCACCCTGAGCACTGAGCACCCAGCACCACAGCCCTGAGCACCCAGCACCCCGAGCACTGAGCACCCAGCACCCTGAGCACTGAGCACCCAGCACCCTGAGTACTGAGCAACCAGCAACCTGAGTACTGAGCACCCAGCACCCTAAGTACTGAGCACTCAGCACCCTGAGTACTGAGCACCGAGCACACCGAGCAATGAGCACCCAGCACCCTGAGTACTGAGCACCCGGAGGACTGAGCACCCAGCACCCTGAGCACAGAGCACCGATCACCCTGAGCAGTGAGCACCCAGCACCCCGAGCACTGAGCACCCAGCACCCTGAGTACTGAGCACCCAGCACCCCGAGTACTGAGCACCCAGCACCCTGAGTACTGAGCACCCAGCACCCTGAGCACTGAGCACCCAGCACCCTGAGTACTGAGCACCCTGATTACTGAGCACTGAGCACCGAGCATCCTGAGTACTGAGCACCCAGCACGCCGAGCACTGAGCACCCAGCACCCTGAGCACTGAGCACCCAGCACCCTGAGCACTGAGCACCCAGCACCCTGAGTACTGAGCACCCAGCACCCTGATTACTGATTACCCAGCACCCTGAGCTCTGAGCACCCAGCACCCTGAGTACTGAGCACCGAGCACCCTGAGTACTGAGCACCCAGCACCCTTAGTACTGAGCACCCAGCACCCTGAGCACTGAGCACCCAGCACCCTGAGTACTGAGCACCCAGCACCACCCTCAGCACTGAGCACCCAGCACCCCGAGCACTGAGCACCCAGCACCCTGAGCACTGAGCACCCTGATTACTGAGCACTGAGCACCGAGCATCCTGAGTACTGAGCACCCAGCACCCCGAGCACTGAGCACCCAGCACCCTGAGCACTGAGCACCCAGCACCCTGAGCACTGAGCACCCAGCACCCTGAGTACTGAGCACTCAGCACCCTGAGTACTGAGTACCCAGCACCCTGAGCTCTGAGCACCCAGCACCCTGAGTACTGAGCACCGAGCACCCTGAGTACTGAGCACCCAGCACCCTTAGTACTGAGCACCCAGCACCCTGAGCACTGAGCAACCAGCACCCTGAGTACTGACCACCCAGCACCCTGAACACTGAGCACTGAGCACCCAACACCCTGAGCACTGAGCACTGAGCACCCAGCACCCCGAGCACTGAGCACCGAGCACCACGAGCACTGAGCACCCAGCACCCTGAGCACTGAGCACCCTGAGGACTGAGCACCCAGCACCCTGAGCAGTGAGCACCCAGCACGCTGAGTACTGAGCACCGATCACCCTGAGCACTGAGCACCCAGGACCCCGAGCACTGAGCACCCAGCACCCTGAGTACAGAGCACACAGCACCCCGATTACTGAGCACCCAGCACCACGAGCACTGAGCACCCAGCACCCTGAGTACTGAGCACCCTGAGTACTGAGCACCCATCACCCTGAGCACTGAGCACCCAGCACCCTGAGTACTGAGCACCCAGCACCCTGAGCACTGAGCACCCAGCACCCTGAGCACTGAGCACCCAGCACCCTGAGTACTGAGCACCCAGCACCCTGAGTACTGAGTACCCAGCACCCTGAGCACTGAGCACCCAGCACCCTGAGTACTGAGCACCGAGCACCCTGAGTACTGAGCAACCTGCACCCTGAGTACTGAGCACCCAGCACCCTGAGCACTGAGCACCCAGCACCCTGAGTACTGAGCACCCAGCACTCTGAGTACTGAGCACCCAGCACCCAGAGCACTGAGCACCCAGCACCCTGAGCACGGAGCACCCAGGACCCCGAGCACTGAGTACTGAGCACCCAGCACCCTGAGTACTGATCACCGAGCTCCCCGAGCACTGAGCACCCTGAGTACTGAGCACCCAGCACCCCGATCACTGAGCACCCAGCACCCTGAGCACTGAGCACCCAGCACCCTGAGCACTGAGCACCCTGCACACTGAGTACTGAGCACCCAGCACGCTGAGTACTGAGAACCCAGCACCCCGAGCACTGAGCACACAGCACCCTGAGTACTGAGCACTGAGCACCCAGCACCCCGAGCACTGAGCACCCAGCACCCTGTGTACTGAGCACTGAGCACCCTGAGTACTAAGCACCCAGCACCCTGAGTACTGAGCACCCAGGACCCTGAGCCCTGAGCACCGAGCACCCCGAGCACTGAGCACCCAGCACCCTGAGCACTCAGCACCCAGCACCCCGAGCACTGAGCACCCAGCACCCTGAGCACTGAGCACCCAGCACCATGAGCACGGAGCACCCCGAGGACTGAGCACCCAGCACCCTGAGCACTGAGCACCCAGCACCTTCAGTACTGAGCACCGAGCACCTCGAGCACTAAGCACCCAGCACCCTGAGTACTGAGCACCCAGCACCCTGAGCACTGAGCACCCAGAAACCTGAGCACTGAGCACCCAGCACCCTGAGCACGGAGCACCCAGCACCCTGAGTACTGAGCACCCAACACCCAGAGTACTGAGCACCCAGCACCCTGAGCACTGAGTACTGAGCACTGAGCAACCTGAGCACTGAGCACCCAGCACCCCGAGTACTGAGCACCCAGCACCCCGAGCACTGAGCACCCAGCGCCCCGAGCACTGAGCACCCAGCACCCCGAGCACTGAGCACTGAGCACCCTGAGCACTGAGCACCCATCACCACGAGTACTGAGCACCGAGCACCCTTAGTACTGAGCACCAAGCACCCCGAGTACTGAGCACTGAGCACCCTGAATACTGAGCACCCAGCACCCTGAGCACTGAGCACCCAGCACCCTGAGTACTGAGCACTGAGACCCCTGAGTAATGAGCACCGAGCACCCTGAGTACTGAGCACCCAGCACCCTGATCACTGAGCACGGAGCACCCCGAGGACTGAGCACCCAGCACCCCGAGCACTGAGCACCCAGCACCTTGAGTACTGAGCACCGAGCACAACGAGCACTGAGCACCCAGCACCCTGAGTACTGAGCACCCAGCACCCTGAGCACTGAGCACCCAGCTCCCTGAGCACTGAGCACAGAGCACCCTGAGCACTGAGCACTGAGCACCCAGCACCCTGAGCACTGAGCACTGAGCACCCAGCACCACAGCCCTGAGCACCCAGCACCCCGAGCACTGAGCACCCAGCACCCTGAGCACTGAGCACCCAGCACCCTGAGTACTGAGCAACCAGCAACCTGAGTACTGAGCACCCAGCACCCTGAGTACTGAGAACTCAGCACCCTGAGTACTGAGCACCGAGCACACCGAGCAATGAGCACCCAGCACCCTGAGCACTGAGCACCCAGAGGACTGTGCACCCAGCACCCTGAGCACTGAGCACCGATCACCCTGAGCAGTGAGCACCCAGCACCCCGAGCACTGAGCACCCAGCACCCTGAGTACTGAGCACCCAGCACCCCGAGTACTGAGCACCCAGCACCCAGAGTACTGAGCACCCAGCACCCCGAGCACTGAGCACCCAGCACCCTGAGTACTGAGCACCCTGATTACTGAGCACTGAGCACCGAGCATCCTGAGTACTGAGCACCCAGCACGCCGAGCACTGAGCACCCAGCACCCTGAGCACTGAGCACCCAGCACCCTGAGGACTGAGCACCCAGCACCCTGAGTACTGAGCACCCAGCACCCTGAGTACTGAGTACCCAGCACCCTGAGCTCTGAGCACCCAGCACCCTGAGTACTGAGCACCGAGCACCCTGAGTACTGAGCACCCAGCACCCTTAGTACTGAGCACCCAGCACCCTGAGCACTGAGCACCCAGCACCCCGAGTACTGAGCACCCAGCACCACCCTCAGCACTGAGCACCCAGCACCCCGAGCACTGAGCACCCAGCACCCCGAGTACTGAGCACCCTGCACCCCGAGTACTGAGCAACGAGCACCCCGAGCACTGAGCACCCAGCACCCCGAGTACTGAGCACCCAGCACCCTGAGTACTGAGCACCGAGCACCCCGAGTACTGAGCACCCAGCACCCTGAGTACTGAGCACCCAGCACACCGAGCACTGAGCAGCCAGCAACCTGAGTACTGAGAACAGATCACCCTGAGTACTGAGCACCCTGCACCCCGAGTACTGAGCCCCCAGCACCCTGAGTACTGAGCACCCAGCACCCCGAGCACTGAGCACCCAGCACCCCGAGAATGAGCACCCAGCACCCTGAGTACTGAGCCCCCAGCACCCTGAGTACTGAGCACCCAGCAACCCGAGCACTGAGCACCCAGCACCCTGAGAATGAGCACCCAGCACCATGAGTACTGAGCACCCAGCACCCTGAGTACTGAGCACTAAGCACCCAGAGCACTGAGCACCCAGCATCCCGAGCACGGAGCACCCAGGACCCCGAGCACTGAGAACTGAGCACCCAGCACCCTGAGTACTGAGCACCGAGATCCCCGAGCACTGAGCACACTGAGTACTGAGCACCCAGCACCCCGAGCACTGAGCACCCAGCACCCTGAGCACTGAGCACCCAGCACCATGAGCACGGAGCACCCCGAGGACTGAGCACCCAGCACCCTGAGCACTGAGCACCCAGCACCTTGAGTACTGAGCACCGAGCACCTCGAGCACTAAGCACCCAGCACCCTGAGTACTGAGCACCCAGCACCCTGAGCACTGAGCACCCAGAACCCTGAGCACTGAGCACCCAGCACCCTGAGCACGGAGCACCCAGCACCCTGAGTACTGAGCAGCCAACACCCAGAGTACTGAGCACCCAGCACCCTGAGCACTGAGCACCCAGCACCCTGAGTACTGAGCACCCAGCACCCTGAGTACTGAACACCCAGCACCCTGAGTACTGAGCACTGAGCACCCTGAGCACTGAGTACTGAGCACTGAGCACCCTGAGCACTGCGCACACAGCACCCCGAGTACTGAGCACCCAGCACCCCGAGCACTGAGCACCCAGCACCCCGAGCACTGAGCACTGAGCACCCTGAGCACTGAGCACCCAGCACCCCGAGTACTGAGCACTGAGCACCCTGAGTACTGAGCACCAAGCACCCTGAGTACTGAGCACCCAGCACCCTGAGTACTGAGCACCCAGCACCCTGAGCACTGAGCACCCAGCACCCCGAGCACTGAGCACCCAGCACCCTGAGTACTGAGCACAGAGCACTCTGAGCACTGAGCACCCAGCACCCTGAGTACTGAGCACCCAGCACCCTGAGTCCTGAGCAACCAGCAGCCTGAGCACTGAGAACCCAGCACCCTGAGCACTGAGCACTGAGCACCCAGCACCACAGCCCTGAGCACCCAGCACCCCGAGCACTGAGCAACCAGCAACCTGAGTACTGAGCAACCAGCAACCTGAGTACTGAGCACCCAGCAACCTGAGTACTGAGCACTCAGCACCCTGAGTACTGAGCACCGAGCACACCGAGCAATGAGCACCCAGCACCCTGAGCACTGAGCACCCGGAGGACTGAGCACCCAGCACCCTGAGCACTGAGCACCGATCACCCTGAGCAGTGAGCACCCAGCACCCCGAGCACTGAGCACTCAGCACCCTGAGTACTGAGCACCCAGCACCCCGAGTACTGAGCACCCAGCACCCTGAGTACTGAGCACCCAGCACCCCGAGCACTGAGCACCCAGCACCCTGAGTACAGAGCACCCTGATTACTGAGCACTGAGCACCGAGCATCCTGAGTACTGAGCACCCAGCACCCCGAGCACTGAGCACCCAGCACCCTGAGCACTGAGCACCCAGCACCCTGAGCACTGAGCACCCAGCACCCTGAGTACTGAGTACCCAGCACCCTGAGCTCTGAGCACCCAGCACCCTGAGTACTGAGCACCGAGCACCCTGAGTACTGAGCACCCAGCACCCTTAGTACTGAGCACCCAGCACCCTGAGTACTGAGCACCCAGCACCCTGAGTACTGAGCACCCAGCACCACCCTCAGCACTGAGCACCCAGCACCCCGAGCACTGAGCACCCAGCTCCCTGAACACTGAGCACCCAGCACCCCGAGCACTTAGCACCCAGCACCCTGAGTACTGAGCACCCAGCACCCTGAGTACTGAGCACTGAGCACCCCGAGTACTGAGCACCCAGCACCCTGAGCACTGAGCACCCAGCAACCTGAGTACTGAGAACAGATCACCCTGAGTACTGAGCACCCAGCACCCTGAGTACTGAGCCCCCAGCACCCTGAGTACTGAGCACCCAGCACCCCGAGCACTGAGCACCCAGCACCCCGAGAATGAGCACCCAGCACCCTGAGTACTGAGAACCGAGCACCCTGAGTACTGAGCACCCAGCACCCTGAGTACTGAGCCCCCAGCACCCTGAGTACTGAGCACCCAGCAACCCGAGCACTGAGCACCCAGCACCATGAGAATGAGCACCCAGCACCATGAGTACTGAGCACCCAGCACCCTGAGTACTGAGCACTAAGCACCCAGAGCACTGAGCACCCAGCACCCCGAGCACGGAGCACTGAGCACCCTGAGCACTGAGCACCCAGCACTACGAGTACTGAGCACCGAGCACCCTGAGTACTGAGCACCAAGCACCCTGAGTACTGAGCACTGAGCACCCTGAGTACTGAGCACCCAGCACCCTGAGCACTGAGCACCCAGCACCCTGAGTACTGAGCACTGAGACCCCTGAGTACTGAGCACCGAGCACCCTGAGTACTGAGCACCCAGCACCCTGATCACTGAGCACGGAGCACCCCGAGGACTGAGCACCCAGCACCCTGAGCACTGAGCACCCAGCACCTTGAGTACTGAGCACCGAGCACAACGAGCACTGAGCACCCAGCACACTGAGTACTGAGCACCCAGCACCCTGAGCACTGAGCACCCAGCTCCCTGAGCACTGAGCACGCAGCACCCCGAGCACTGAGCACCCAGCACCCTGAGTACTGAGCACAGAGCACCCTGAGCACTGAGCACTGAGCACCCAGCACCCTGAGCACTGAGCACCCAGCACCACAGCCCTGAGCACCCAGCACCCGGAGCACTGAGCACCCAGCACCCTGAGCACTGAGCACCCAGCACCCTGAGTACTGAGCAACCAGCAACCTGAGTACTGAGCACCCAGCACCCTAAGTACTGAGCACTCAGCACCCTGAGTACTGAGCACCGAGCACACCGAGCAATGAGCACCCAGCACCCTGAGTACTGAGCACCCGGAGGACTGAGCACCCAGCACCCTGAGCACAGAGCACCGATCACCCTGAGCAGTGAGCACCCAGCACCCCGAGCACTGAGCACCCAGCACCCTGAGTACTGAGCACCCAGCACCCCGAGTACTGAGCACCCAGCACCCTGAGTACTGAGCACCCAGCACCCCGAGCACTGAGCACCCAGCACCCTGAGTACTGAGCACCCTGATTACTGAGCACTGAGCACCGAGCATCCTGAGTACTGAGCACCCAGCACGCCGAGCACTGAGCACCCAGCACCCTGAGCACTGAGCACGGAGCACTCTGAGCACTGAGCACCCAGCACCCTGAGTACTGAGCACCCAGCACCCTGATTACTGATTACCCAGCACCCTGAGCTCTGAGCACCCAGCACCCTGAGTACTGAGCACCGAGCACCCTGAGTACTGAGCACCCAGCACCCTTAGTACTGAGCACCCAGCACCCTGAGCACTGAGCACCCAGCACCCTGAGTACTGAGCACCCAGCACCACCCTCAGCACTGAGCACCCAGCACCCCGAGCACTGAGCACCCAGCACCCTGAGCACTGAGCACCCTGATTACTGAGCACTGAGCACCGAGCATCCTGAGTACTGAGCACCCAGCACCCCGAGCACTGAGCACCCAGCACCCTGAGCACTGAGCACCCAGCACCCTGAGCACTGAGCACCCAGCACCCTGAGTACTGAGCACTCAGCACCCTGAGTACTGAGTACCCAGCACCCTGAGCTCTGAGCACCCAGCACCCTGAGTACTGAGCACCGAGCACCCTGAGTACTGAGCACCCAGCACCCTTAGTACTGAGCACCCAGCACCCTGAGCACTGAGCACCCAGCACCCTGAGTACTGAGCACCCAGCACCACCCTCAGCACTGAGCACCCAGCACCCCGAGCACTGAGCACCCAGCTCCCTGAACACTGAGCACCCAGCACCCCGAGTACTGAGCACACTGCACCCCGAGTACTGAGCACCGAGCACCCCGAGCACTGAGCACCCAGCACCCTGAGTACTGAGCACCCAGCACCCTGAGTACTGAGCACTGAGCACCCCGAGTACTGAGCACCCAGCACCCCGAGCACTGAGCACCCAGCAATCTGAGTACTGAGAACAGATCACCCTGAGTACTGAGCACCCAGCACCCTGAGTACTGAGCCCCCAGCACCCTGAGTACTGAGCACCCAGCACCCCGAGCACTGAGCACCCAGCACCCTGAGAATGAGCACCCAGCACCCTGAGTACTAAGAACCGAGCACCCCGAGCACTGAGCACCCAGCACCCTGAGAATGAGCACCCAGCACCCTGAGTACTAAGAACCGAGCACCCTGAGTACTGAGCACCCAGCACCCTGAGTACTGAGCACCCAGCACCCTGAGAATGAGAACCCAGCACCATGAGTACTGAGCACCCAGCACCCTGAGTACTGAGCACTAAGCACCCAGAGCACTGAGCACCCAGCACCCCGAGCACGGAGCACTGAGCACCCTGAGCACTGAGCACCCAGCACCACGAGTACTGAGCACCGAGCACCCTGAGTACTGAGCACCAAGCACCCCGAGTACTGAGCACTGAGCACCCTGAGTACTGAGCACCCAGCACCCTGAGCACTGAGCACCCAGCACCCTGAGTACTGAGCACTGAGACCCCTGAGTACTGAGCACTGAGCACCCTGAGTACTGAGCACCCAGCACCCTGATCACTGAGCACGGAGCACCCCGAGGACTGAGCACCCAGAACCCTGAGCACTGAGCACCCAGCACCTTGAGTACTGAGCACCGAGCACAACAAGCACTGAGCACCCAGCACCCTGAGTACTGAGCACCCAGCACCCTGAGCACTGAGCACCCAGCTCCCTGAGCACTGAGCACGCAGCACCCCGAGCACTGAGCACCCAGCACCCTGAGTACTGAGCACAGAGCAACGTGAGCACTGAGCACTGAGCACCCAGCACCCTGAGCACTGAGCACTGAGCACCCAGCACCAAAGCCCTGAGCACCCAGCACCCCGAACACTGAGCACCCAGCACCCTGAGCACTGAGCACCCATCACCCTGAGTACTGAGAAACCAGCAACCTGAGTACTGAGCACCCAGCACCCTGAGTACTGAGCACTCAGCACCCTGAGTACTGAGCACCGAGCACACCGAGCGATGAGCACCCAGCACCCTGAGCACTGAGCACCCGGAGGACTGAGCACCCAGCACCCTGAGCACTGAGCACCGATCACCCTGAGCAGTGAGCACCCAGCACCCCGTGCACTGAGCACCCAGCACCCTGAGTACTGAGCACACAGCACCCTGAGTACTGAGCACCCAGCACCCCGAGCACTGAGCACCCAGCACCCTGAGCACTGAGCACCCAGGACCCTGAGCACTGAGCACCCAGCACCCTGAGTACTGAGCACCAAGCACCCTGAGTACTGAGTACCCAGCACCCTGAGCTCTGAGCACCCAGCGCCCTGAGTACTGAGCACCGAGCACCCTGAGTACTGAGCACCCAGCACCCTTAGTACTGAGCACCCAGCACCCCGAGCACTGAGCACCCAGCACCCTGAGTACTGAGCACCCAGCACCACCCTCAGCACTGAGCACCCAGCACCCCGAGCACTGAGCACCCAGCACCCCGAGCACTGAGCACCCAGCACCCCGAGTACTGAGCACCCTGCACCCCGAGTACTGAGCACCGAGCACCCCGAGCACTGAGCACCCAGCACCCTGAGTACTGAGCACCCAGCACCCTGAGTACTGAGCACTGAGCACCCCGAGTACTGAGCACCCAGCACCCCGAGCACTGAGCACCCAGCACCCCGAGAATGAGCACCCAGCACCCTGAGTACTGAGAACCGAGCACCCTGATACTGAGCACCCAGCACCCTGAGTACTGAGCCCCCAGCACCCTGAGTACTGAGCACCCAGCAACCCGAGCACTGAGCACCCAGCACCCTGAGAATGAGCACCCAGCACCATGAGTACTGAGCACCCAGCACACTGAGTACTGAGCACTAAGCACCCAGAGCACTGAGCACCCAGCACCCCGAGCACGGAGCACCCAGGACCCCGAGCACTGAGAACTGAGCACCCAGCACCCTGAGTACTGAGCACCGAGATCCCCGAGCACTGAGCACACTGAGTACTGAGCACCCAGCACCCCGAGCACTGAGCACCCAGCACCCTGAGCACTGAGCACCCAGCACCATGAGCACGGAGCACCCCGAGCACTGAGCACCCAGCACCCTGAGCACTGAGCACCCAGCACCTTGAGTACTGAGCACCGAGCACCTCGAGCACTAAGCACCGAGCACCCTGAGTACTGAGCACCCAGCACCCTGAGCACTGAGCACCCAGAACCCTGAGCACTGAGCACCCAGCACCCTGAGCACGGAGCACCCAGCACCCTGAGTACTGAGCACCCAACACCCAGAGTACTGAGCACCCAGCACCCTGAGCACTGAGCACCCAGCACCCTGAGTACTGAGCACCCAGCACCCTGAGTACTGAACACCCAGCACCCTGAGCACTGAGCACTGAGCACCCTGAGCACTGAGTACTGAGCACTGAGCACCCTGAGCACTGAGCACCCAGCACCCCGAGTACTGAGCACCCAGCACCCCGAGCACTGAGCACCCAGCACCCCGAGCACTGAGCACTGAGCACCCTGAGCACTGAGCACCCAGCACCCCGAGTACTGAGCACTGAGCACCCTGAGTACTGAGCACCAAGCAGCCTGAGTACTGAGCACCCAGCACCCTGAGTACTGAGCACCCAGCACCCTGAGCACTGAGCACCCAGCACCCCGAGCACTGAGCACCCACAACCCTGAGTACTGAGCACAGAGCACTCTGAGCACTGAGCACCCAGCACCCCGAGCACTGAGCACCCAGCACCCTGAGCACTGAGCACCCAGCACCCTGAGTACTGAGCAACCAGCAACCTGAGTACTGAGCAACCTGCACCCTGAGTACTGAGCACTCAGCACCCTGAGTACTGAGCACCGAGCACACCGAGCAATGAGCACCCAGCACCCTGAGCAATGAGCACCCGAAGGACTGAGCACCTAGCACCCTGAGCACTGAGCACCGATCACCCTGAGCAGTGAGCACCCAGCACCCCGAGCACTGAGCACTCAGCACCCTGAGTACTGAGCACCAAGCACCCTGAGTACTGAGCACTCAGCACCCTGAGTACTGAGCACCCAGCACCCTGAGCACTGAGCACCCAGCACCCTGAGTACTGAGCACCCTGATTACTGAGCACTGAGCACCGAGTATCCTGAGTACTGAGCACCCAGCACCCCGAGCACTGAGCACCCAGCACCCTGAGCACTGAGCACCCAGCACCCTGAGTACTGAGCACTCAGCACCCTGAGTACTGAGTACCCAGCACCCTGAGCTCTGAGCACCCAGCACCCTGAGTACTGAGCACCCAACACCCAGAGTACTGAGCACCCAGCACCCTGAGAACTGAGTACCCAGCACCCTGAGCTCTGAGCACCCAGCAACCTGAGTACTGAGCACCGAGCACCCTCAGTACTGAGCACCCAGCACCCTTAGTACTGAGCACCCAGCACCCTGAGCACTGAGCACCCAGCACCCTGAGTACTGAGCACCCAGCACCACCCTCAGCACTGAGCACACAGCACCCCGAGCACTGAGCACCCAGCTCCCTGAGCACTGAGCACCCAGCACCCCGAGTACTGAGCAGCCTGCACCACGAGTACTGAGCACCGAGCACCCCGAGCACTGAGCACCCAGCACCCTGAGTACCGAGCACCCAGCACCCTGAGTACTGAGCACCCAGCACCCTGAGTACTGAACACCCAGCACCCTGAGCACTGAGCACTGAGCACCCTGAGCACTGAGTACTGAGCACTGAGCACCCTGAGCACTGAGCACAAAGCACTCCGAGTACTGAGCACCCAGCACCCCGAGCACTGAGCACCCAGCACCCCGAGCACTGAGCACCCTGAGCACTGAGCACCCAGCACCCCGAGTACTGAGCACTGAGCACCCTGAGTACAGAGCACCAAGCACCCTGAGTACTGAGCACCCAGCACCCTGAGTACTGCGCACCCAGCACCCTGAGCACTGAGCACCCAGCACCCCGAGCACTGAGCACCCAGCACCCTGAGTACTGAGCACAGAGCACTCTGAGCACTGAGCACCCAGCACCCTGAGTACTGAGCACCCAGCACCCTGAGTACTGAGCAACCAGCACCCTGAGCACTGAGCACTGAGCACCCAGCACCCTGAGCACTGAGCACTGAGCACCCAGCACCACAGCCCTGAGCACCCAGCTCCCCGAGCACTGAGCACCCAACACCCTGAGCACTGAGCACCCAGCACCCTGAGTACTGAGCAACCAGCAACCTGAGTACTGAGCATCCAGCACCCTGAGTACTGAGCACTCAGCACCCTGAGTACTGAGCACCGAGCACACCGAGCAATGAGCACCCAGCACCCTGAGCACTGAGCACCCGGAGGACTGAGAACCCAGCACCCTGAGCACTGAGCACCGATCACCCTGAGCAGTGAGCACCCAGCACCCCGAGCACTGAGCACTCAGCACCCTGAGTACTGAGCACCCAGCACCCCGAGTACTGAGCACCCAGCACCCTGAGTACTGAGCACCCAGCACCCCGAGCACTGAGCACCCAGCACCCTGAGTACTGAGCACCCTGATTACTGAGCACTGAGCCCCGAGCATCCTGAGTACTGAGCACCCAACACCCCGAGCACTGAGCACCCAGCACCCTGAGCACTGAGCACCCAGCACCCTGAGCACTGACCACCCAGCACGCTGAGTACTGAGCACTCAGCACCCTGAGTACTGAGTACCCAGCACTCTGAGCTCTGAGCACCCAGCACCCTGAGTACTGAGCACCGAGCACCCTGAGTACTGAGCACCCAGCACCCTTAGTACTGAGCTCCCAGCACCCTGAGCACTGAGCACCCAGCTCCCTGAACACTGAGCACCCAGCACCCCGAGTACTGAGCACCCTGCACCCCGAGTACTGAGCACCGAGCACCCCGAGCACTGAGCACCCAGCACCCGGAGTACTGAGCACCCAGCACCCTGAGTACTGAGCACTGAGCACCCCGAATACTGAGCACCCAGCACCCCGAGCACTGAGCACCCAGCAACCTGAGTACTGAGAACAGATCACCCTGTGTACTGAGCACCCAGCACCCTGAGTACTGAGCCCCCAGCACCCTGAGTACTGAGCACCCAGCACCCCGAGCACTGAGCACCCAGCACCCCGAGAATGAGCACCCAGCACCCTGAGTACTGAGAACCGAGCACCATGAGTACTGAGCACCCAGCACCCGGAGTACTGAGCCCCCAGCACCCTGAGTACTGAGCACCCAGCAACCCGAGCACTGAGCACCCAGCACCCTGAGAATGAGCACCCAGCACCATGAGTACTGAGCACCCAGCACCCTGAGTACTGAGCACTAAGCACCCAGAGCACTGAGCACCCAGCACCCCGAGCACGGAGCAACCAGGACCCCGAGCACTGAGCACACTGAGTACTGAGCAGCCAGCACCCCGAGCACTGAGCACCCAGCACCCTGAGCACTGAGCACCCAGCACCATGAGCACGGAGCACCCCGAGGACTGAGCACCCAGCACCCTGAGCACTGAGCACCCAGCACCTTGAGTACTGAGCACCGAGCATCTCGAGCACTAAGCACCCAGCACCCTGAGTACTGAGCACCCAGCACCCTGAGCACTGAGCACCCAGAACCCTGAGCACTGAGCACCCAGCACCCTGAGCACGGAGCAACCAGCACCCTGAGTACTGAGCACCCAACACCCAGAGTACTGAGCACCCAGCACCCTGAGTGCTGAGTACCCAGAACCCTGAGCTCTGAGCACCCAGCACCCTGAGTACTGAGCAACGAGCACCCTGAGTACTGAGCACCCAGCACCCTTAGTACTGAGCACCCAGCACCCTGAGCACTGAGCACCCAGCACCCTGAGTACTGAGCACCCAGCACCACCCTCAGCACTGAGCACCCAGCACCCCGAGCACTGAGCACCCAGCTCCCGGAGCACTGAGCACCCAGAACCCCGAGTACTGAGCACCCTGCACCCCGAGTACTGAGCACCGAGCACCCCGAGCACTGAGCACCCAGCACCCTGAGTACTGAGCACCCAGCACCCTGAGTACTGAGCACTGAGCACCCCGAGTACTGAGCACCCAGCACCCCCAGCACTGAGCACCCAGCAACCTGAGTACTGAGAACAGATCACCCTGAGTACTGAGCACCCAGCACCCTGAGTACTGAGCCCCCAGCACCCTGAGTACTGAGCACCCAGCACCCCGAGCACTGAGCTCCCCGCACCCCGACAATGAGCACCCAGCACCCTGAGTACTGAGAACCGAGCACCCTGAGTACTGAGCACCCAGCACCCTGAGTACTGAGCCCCCAGCACCCTGAGTACTAAGCACCCAGCATCCCGAGCACTGAGCACCCAGCACCCTGAGAATGAGCACCCAGCACCATGAGTACTGAGCACCCAGCACCCTGAGTACTGAGCACTAAGCACCCAGAGCACTGAGCACCCAGCACCCTGAGCACGGAGCACCCAGGACCCCGAGCACTGAGAACTGAGCACCCAGCACCCTGAGTACTGAGCACCGAGCTCCCCGAGCACTGAACACACTGAGTACTGAGCACCCAGCACCCCGAGCACTGAGCACCCAGCACCCTGAGCACTGAGCACCCAGCACCCTGAGTACTGAGCACCCAGCACCCTGAGTACTGAACACCCAGCACCCTGAGCACTGAGCACTGAGCACCCTGAGCACTGAGCACCCAGCACCCCGAGTACTGAGCACCGAGCACCCCGAGCACTGAGCACCCAGCGCCCCGAGCACTGAGCACACAGCACCCCGAGTACTGAGCACTGAGCACCCTGAGCACTGAGCACCCAGGACCCCGAGTACTGAGCACTGAGCACCCTGAGTACTGAGCACCAAGCACCCCGAGAACTGAGCACTGAGCACCCTGAGTACTGAGCACCCAGCACCCTGAGCACTGAGCACCCAGCACCCTGAGTACTGAGCACTGAGATCCCTGAGTACTGAGCACCGAGCACCCTGAGTACTGAGCACCCAGCACCCTCATCACTGAGCACGGAGCACCCCGAGGGCTGAGCAACGAGCACAACGAGCACTGAGCACCCAGCACCCTGAGTACTGAGCACCCAGCACCCTGAGCACTGAGCACCCAGCTCCCTGAGCACTGAGCACGCAGCACCCCGAGCACTGAGCACCCAGCACCCTGAGTACTGAGCACAGAGCACCCTGAGCACTGAGCACCCAGCACCCTGAGTACTGAGCACCCAGCACCCTGAGTACTGGGCAACCAGCACCCTGAGCACTGAGCACTGAGCACCCAGCACCCTGAGCACTGAGAACTGAGCACCCAGCACCACAGCCGTGAGCACCCAGCACCCCGAGCACTGAGCACCCAGCACACTGAGCACTGAGCACCCAGCACCCTGAGTACTGAGCAACCAGCAACCTGAGTACTGAGCACCCAGCACCCTGAGTACTGAGCACTCAGCACCCTGAGTACTGAGCACCCAGCACCCTGAGCACTGAGCACCCAGCACCCCGAGTACTGAGCACCCTGCACACCGAGTACTGAGCACCGAGCACCCCGAGCACTGAGCACCCAGCACCCTGAGTACTGAGCACCCAACACCCTGAGTACTGAACACTGAGCACCCCGAGTACTGAGCACCCAGCACCCCGAGCACTGAGCACCCAGCACCCTGAGTACTGAGCACCCTGATTACTGAGCACTGAGCACCGAGCATCCTGAGTACTGAGCACCCAACACCCCGAGCACTGAGCACCCAGCACCCTGAGCACTGAGCACCCAGCACCCTGTGCACTGACCACCCAGCACGCTGAGTACTGAGCACTCAGCACCCTGAGTACTGAGTACCCAGCACTCTGAGCTCTGAGCACCCAGCACCCTGAGTACTGAGCACCGAGCACCCTGAGTACTGAGCACCGAGCACCCTGAGTACTGAGCACCCAGCACCCTTAGTACTGAGCTCCCAGCACCCTGAGCACTGAGCACCCAGCTCCCTGAACACTGAGCACCCAGCACCCCGAGTACTGAGCACCCTGCACCCCGAGTACTGAGCACCGAGCACCCCGAGCACTGAGCACCCAGCACCCGGAGTACTGAGCACCCAGCACCCTGAGTACTGAGCACTGAGCACCCCGAATACTGAGCACCCAGCACCCCGAGCACTGAGCACCCAGCAACCTGAGTACTGAGAACAGATCACCCTGTGTACTGAGCACCCAGCACCCTGAGTACTGAGCCCCCAGCACCCTGAGTACTGAGCACCCAGCACCCCGAGCACTGAGCACCCAGCACCCCGAGAATGAGCACCCAGCACCCTGAGTACTGAGAACCGAGCACCATGAGTACTGAGCACCCAGCACCCTGAGTACTGAGCCCCCAGCACCCTGAGTACTGAGCACCCAGCAACCCGAGCACTGAGCACCCAGCACCCTGAGAATGAGCACCCAGCACCATGAGTACTGAGCACCCAGCACCCTGAGTACTGAGCACTAAGCACCCAGAGCACTGAGCACCCAGCACCCCGAGCACGGAGCAACCAGGACCCCGAGCACTGAGCACACTGAGTACTGAGCAGCCAGCACCCCGAGCACTGAGCACCCAGCACCCTGAGCACTGAGCACCCAGCACCATGAGCACGGAGCACCCCGAGGACTGAGCACCCAGCACCCTGAGCACTGAGCACCCAGCACCTTGAGTACTGAGCACCGAGCATCTCGAGCACTAAGCACCCAGCACCCTGAGTACTGAGCACCCAGCACCCTGAGCACTGAGCACCCAGAACCCTGAGCACTGAGCACCCAGCACCCTGAGCACGGAGCAACCAGCACCCTGAGTACTGAGCACCCAACACCCAGAGTACTGAGCACCCAGCACCCTGAGTGCTGAGTACCCAGAACCCTGAGCTCTGAGCACCCAGCACCCTGAGTACTGAGCAACGAGCACCCTGAGTACTGAGCACCCAGCACCCTTAGTACTGAGCACCCAGCACCCTGAGCACTGAGCACCCAGCACCCTGAGTACTGAGCACCCAGCACCACCCTCAGCACTGAGCACCCAGCACCCCGAGCACTGAGCACCCAGCTCCCGGAGCACTGAGCACCCAGAACCCCGAGTACTGAGCACCCTGCACCCCGAGTACTGAGCACCGAGCACCCCGAGCACTGAGCACCCAGCACCCTGAGTACTGAGCACCCAGCACCCTGAGTACTGAGCACTGAGCACCCCGAGTACTGAGCACCCAGCACCCCCAGCACTGAGCACCCAGCAACCTGAGTACTGAGAACAGATCACCCTGAGTTCTGAGCACCCAGCACCCTGAGTACTGAGCCCCCAGCACCCTGAGTACTGAGCACCCAGCACCCCGAGCACTGAGCTCCCCGCACCCCGACAATGAGCACCCAGCACCCTGAGTACTGAGAACCGAGCACCCTGAGTACTGAGCACCCAGCACCCTGAGTACTGAGCCCCCAGCACCCTGAGTACTAAGCACCCAGCAACCCGAGCACTGAGCACCCAGCACCCTGAGAATGAGCACCCAGCACCATGAGTACTGAGCACCCAGCACCCTGAGTACTGAGCACTAAGCACCCAGAGCACTGAGCACCCAGCACCCTGAGCACGGAGCACCCAGGACCCCGAGCACTGAGAACTGAGCACCCAGCACCCTGAGTACTGAGCACCGAGCTCCCCGAGCACTGAACACACTGAGTACTGAGCACCCAGCACCCCGAGCACTGAGCACCCAGCACCCTGAGCACTGAGCACCCAGCACCCTGAGTACTGAGCACCCAGCACCCTGAGTACTGAACACCCAGCACCCTGAGCACTGAGCACTGAGCACCCTGAGCACTGAGCACCCAGCACCCCGAGTACTGAGCACCGAGCACCCCGAGCACTGAGCACCCAGCGCCCCGAGCACTGAGCACACAGCACCCCGAGCACTGAGCAGTGAGCACCCTGAGCACTGAGCACCCAGGACCCCGAGTACTGAGCACTGAGCACCCTGAGTACTGAGCACCAAGCACCCCGAGAACTGAGCACTGAGCACCCTGAGTACTGAGCACCCAGCACCCTGGGCACTGAGCACCCAGCACCCTGAGTACTGAGCACTGAGATCCCTGAGTACTGAGCACCGAGCACCCTGAGTACTGAGCACCCAGCACCCTCATCACTGAGCACGGAGCACCCCGAGGGCTGAGCAACGAGCACAACGAGCACTGAGCACCCAGCACCCTGAGTACTGAGCACCCAGCACCCTGAGCACTGAGCACCCAGCTCCCTGAGCACTGAGCACGCAGCACCCCGAGCACTGAGCACCCAGCACCCTGAGTACTGAGCACAGAGCACCCTGAGCACTGAGCACCCAGCACCCTGAGTACTGAGCACCCAGCACCCTGAGTACTGGGCAACCAGCACCCTGAGCACTGAGCACTGAGCACCCAGCACCCTGAGCACTGAGAACTGAGCACCCAGCACCACAGCCGTGAGCACCCAGCACCCCGAGCACTGAGCACCCAGCACCCTGAGCACTGAGCACCCAGCACACTGAGTACTGAGCAACCAGCAACCTGAGTACTGAGCACCCAGCACCCTGAGTACTGAGCACTCAGCACCCTGAGTAATGAGCACCCAGCACCCTGAGCACTGAGCACCCAGCACCCCGAGTACTGAGCACCCTGCACACCGAGTACTGAGCACCGAGCACCCCGAGCACTGAGCACCCAGCACCCTGAGTACTGAGCACCCAACACCCTGAGTACTGAACACTGAGCACCCCGAGTACTGAGCACCCAGCACCCCGAGCACTGAGCACCCAGCAACCTGAGTACTGAGAACAGATCACCCTGAGTACTGAGCACCCAGCACCCCGAGCACTGAGCACCCAGCACCCTGAGTACTGAGCACCCTGATTACTGAGCACTGAGCACCGAGCATCCTGAGTACTGAGCACCCAACACCCCGAGCACTGAGCACCCAGCACCCTGAGCACTGAGCACCCAGCACCCTGAGCACTGACCACCCAGCACGCTGAGTACTGAGCACTCAGCACCCTGAGTACTGAGTACCCAGCACTCTGAGCTCTGAGCACCCAGCACCCTGAGTACTGAGCACCGAGCACCCTGAGTACTGAGCACCGAGCACCCTGAGTACTGAGCACCCAGCACCCTTAGTACTGAGCTCCCAGCACCCTGAGCACTGAGCACCCAGCTCCCTGAACACTGAGCACCCAGCACCCCGAGTACTGAGCACCCTGCACCCCGAGTACTGAGCACCGAGCACCCCGAGCACTGAGCACCCAGCACCCGGAGTACTGAGCACCCAGCACCCTGAGTACTGAGCACTGAGCACCCCGAATACTGAGCACCCAGCACCCCGAGCACTGAGCACCCAGCAACCTGAGTACTGAGAACAGATCACCCTGTGTACTGAGCACCCAGCACCCTGAGTACTGAGCCCCCAGCACCCTGAGTACTGAGCACCCAGCACCCCGAGCACTGAGCACCCAGCACCCCGAGAATGAGCACCCAGCACCCTGAGTACTGAGAACCGAGCACCATGAGTACTGAGCACCCAGCACCCTGAGTACTGAGCCCCCAGCACCCTGAGTACTGAGCACCCAGCAACCCGAGCACTGAGCACCCAGCACCCTGAGAATGAGCACCCAGCACCATGAGTACTGAGCACCCAGCACCCTGAGTACTGAGCACTAAGCACCCAGAGCACTGAGCACCCAGCACCCCGAGCACGGAGCAACCAGGACCCCGAGCACTGAGCACACTGAGTACTGAGCAGCCAGCACCCCGAGCACTGAGCACCCAGCACCCTGAGCACTGAGCACCCAGCACCATGAGCACGGAGCACCCCGAGGACTGAGCACCCAGCACCCTGAGCACTGAGCACCCAGCACCTTGAGTACTGAGCAACGAGCACCCTGAGTACTGAGCACCCAGCACCCTTAGTACTGAGCACCCAGCACCCTGAGCACTGAGCACCCAGCACCCTGAGTACTGAGCACACAGCACCACCCTCAGCACTGAGCACCCAGCACCCCGAGCACTGAGCACCCAGCTCCCGGAGCACTGAGCACCCAGAACCCCGAGTACTGAGCACCCTGCACCCCGAGTACTGAGCACCGAGCACCCCGAGCACTGAGCACCCAGCACCCTGAGTACTGAGCACCCAGCACCCTGAGTACTGAGCACTGAGCACCCCGAGTACTGAGCACCCAGCACCCCCAGCACTGAGCACCCAGCAACCTGAGTACTGAGAACAGATCACCCTGAGTACTGAGAACCCAGCACCCTGAGTACTGAGCCCCCAGCACCCTGAGTACTGAGCACCCAGCACCCCGAGCTCTGAGCTCCCCGCACCCCGACAATGAGCACCCAGCACCCTGAGTACTGAGAACCGAGCACCCTGAGTACTGAGCACCCAGCACCCTGAGTACTGAGCCCCCAGCACCCTGAGTACTAAGCACCCAGCAACCCGAGCACTGAGCACCCAGCACCCTGAGAATGAGCACCCAGCACCATGAGTACTTAGCACCCAGCACCCTGAGTACTGAGCACTAAGCACCCAGAGCACTGAGCACCCAGCACCCCGAGCACGGAGCACCCAGGACCCCGAGCACTGAGAACTGAGCACCCAGCACCCTGAGTACTGAGCACCGAGCTCCCCGAGCACTGAACAAACTGAGTACTGAGCACCCAGCACCCCGAGCACTGAGCACCCAGCACCCTGAGCACTGAGCACCCAGCACCCTGAGTACTGAGCACCCAGCACCCTGAGTACTGAACACCCAGCACCCTGAGCACTGAGCACTGAGCACCCTGAGCACTGAGCACCCAGCACCCCGAGTACTGAGCACCGAGCACCCCGAGCACTGAGCACCCAGCGCCCCGAGCACTGAGCACACAGCACCCCGAGCACTGAGCACCCTGAGCACTGAGCACCCAGGACCCCGAGTACTGAGCACTGAGCACCCTGAGTACTGAGCACCAAGCACCCCGAGAACTGAGCACTGAGCACCCTGAGTACTGAGCACCCAGCACCCTGAGCACTGAGCACCCAGCACCCTGAGTACTGAGCACTGAGATCCCTGAGTACTGAGCACCGAGCACCCTGAGTACTGAGCACCCAGCACCCTCATCACTGAGCACGGAGCACCCCGAGGGCTGAGCAACGAGCACAACGAGCACTGAGCACCCAGCACCCTGAGTACTGAGCACCCAGCACCCTGAGCACTGAGCACCCAGCTCCCTGAGCACTGAGCACGCAGCACCCCGAGCACTGAGCACCCAGCACCCTGAGTACTGAGCACAGAGCACCCTGAGCACTGAGCACCCAGCACCCTGAGTACTGAGCACCCAGCACCCTGAGTACTGGGCAACCAGCACCCTGAGCACTGAGCACTGAGCACCCAGCACCCTGAGCACTGAGAACTGAGCACCCAGCACCACAGCCCTGAGCACCCAGCACCCCGAGCACTGAGCACCCAGCATCCTGAGCACTGAGCACCCACCACCCTGAGTACTGAGCAACCAGCAACCTGAGTACTGAGCACCCAGCACCCTGAGTACTGAGCACTCAGCACCCTGAGTACTGAGCACCCAGCACCCTGAGCACTGAGCACCCAGCACCCCGAGTACTGAGCACCCTGCACACCGAGTACTGAGCACCGAGCACCCCGAGCACTGAGCACCCAGCACCCTGAGTACTGAGCACCCAACACCCTGAGTACTGAACACTGAGCACCCCGAGTACTGAGCACCCAGCACCCCGAGCACTGAGCACCCAGCAACCTGAGTACTGAGAACAGATCACCCTGAGTACTGAGCACCCAGCACCCTGAGAACTGAGCCCTCAGCACCCTGAGTACTGAGCACCCAGCACCCCGAGCACTGAGCACCCAGCACCCCGAGAATGAGCACCCAGCAATCTGAGTACAGAGAACCGAGCACCCTGAGTACTGAGCACCCAGCACCCTGAGTACTGAACACCCAGCACCCTGAGCACTGAGCACTGAGCACCCTGAGCACTGAGCACCCAGCACCCCGAGTACTGAGCACCGAGCACCCCGAGCACTGAGCACCCAGCGCCCCGAGCACTGAGCACACAGCACCCCGAGCACTGAGCACCCTGAGCACTGAGCACCCAGGACCCCGAGTACTGAGCACTGAGCACCCTGAGTACTGAGCACCAAGCACCCCGAGAACTGAGCACTGAGCACCCTGAGTACTGAGCACCCAGCACCCTGAGCACTGAGCACCCAGCACCCTGAGTACTGAGCACTGAGATCCCTGAGTACTGAGCACCGAGCACCCTGAGTACTGAGCACCCAGCACCCTCATCACTGAGCACGGAGCACCCCGAGGGCTGAGCAACGAGCACAACGAGCACTGAGCACCCAGCACCCTGAGTACTGAGCACCCAGCACCCTGAGCACTGAGCACCCAGCTCCCTGAGCACTGAGCACGCAGCACCCCGAGCACTGAGCACCCAGCACCCTGAGTACTGAGCACAGAGCACCCTGAGCACTGAGCACCCAGCACCCTGAGTACTGAGCACCCAGCACCCTGAGTACTGGGCAACCAGCACCCTGAGCACTGAGCACTGAGCACCCAGCACCCTGAGCACTGAGAACTGAGCACCCAGCACCACAGCCCTGAGCACCCAGCACCCCGAGCACTGAGCACCCAGCATCCTGAGCACTGAGCACCCACCACCCTGAGTACTGAGCAACCAGCAACCTGAGTACTGAGCACCCAGCACCCTGAGTACTGAGCACTCAGCACCCTGAGTACTGAGCACCCAGCACCCTGAGCACTGAGCACCCAGCACCCCGAGTACTGAGCACCCTGCACACCGAGTACTGAGCACCGAGCACCCCGAGCACTGAGCACCCAGCACCCTGAGTACTGAGCACCCAACACCCTGAGTACTGAACACTGAGCACCCCGAGTACTGAGCACCCAGCACCCCGAGCACTGAGCACCCAGCAACCTGAGTACTGAGAACAGATCACCCTGAGTACTGAGCACCCAGCACCCTGAGAACTGAGCCCTCAGCACCCTGAGTACTGAGCACCCAGCACCCCGAGCACTGAGCACCCAGCACCCCGAGAATGAGCACCCAGCAATCTGAGTACAGAGAACCGAGCACCCTGAGTACTGAGCACCCAGCACCCTGAGTACTGAGCCCCCAGCACCCTGAGTACTGAGCACCCAGCAACCCGAGCACTGAGCACCCAGCACCCTGAGAATGAGCACCCAGCACCATGAGTACTGAGCACCCAGCACCCTGAGTACTGAGCACTAAGCACCCAGAGCACTGAGCACCCAGCACCCCGAGCACGGAGCACCCAGGACCCCGAGCACTGAGAACTGAGCACCCAGCACCCTGAGTACTGAGCACCGAGCTCCCCGAGCACTGAGCACACTGAGTACTGAGCACCCAGCACCCCGATCACTGAGCACCCAGCACCCTAAGCACTGAGCACCCAGCACCCTGAGCACTGAGCACCCAGCACCCTGAGTACTGAGCACACAGCACCCCGAGCACTGAGCACTGAGCACCCTGAGCACTGAGCACCCAGGACCCCGAGTACTGAGCACTGAGCACCCTGAGTACTGAGCACCAAGCACCCCGAGAACTGAGCACTGAGCACCCTGAGTACTGAGCACCCAGCACCCTGAGCACTGAGCACCCAGCACCCTGAGTACTGAGCACTGAGACCCCTGAGTACTGAGCACCGAGCACCCTGAGTACTGAGCACCCAGCACCCTGATCACTGAGCACGGAGCACCCCGAGGACTGAGCACCGAGCACAACGAGCACTGAGCACCCAGCACCCTGAGTACTGAGCACCCAGCACCCTGAGCACTGAGCACCCAGCTCCCTGAGCACTGAGCACGCAGCACCCTGAGCACTGAGCACCCAGCACCCTGAGTACTGAGCACAGAGCACCCTGAGCACTGAGCACCCAGCACCCTGAGTACTGAGCACCCAGCACCCTGAGTACTGGGCAACCAGCACCCTGAGCACTGAGCACTGAGCACCCAGCACCCTGAGCACTGAGAACTGAGCACCCAGCACCACAGCCCTGAGCACCCAGCACCCCGAGCACTGAGCACCCAGCACCCTGAGCACTGAGCACCCAGCACCCTGAGTACTGAGCAACCAGCAACCTGAGTACTGAGCACCCAGCACCCTGAGTACTGAGCACTCAGCACCCTGAGTACTGAGCACCCAGCACCCTGAGCACTGAGCACCCAGCACCCCGAGTACTGAGCACCCTGCACACCGAGTACTGAGCACCGAGCACCCCGAGCACTGAGCACCCAGCACCCTGAGAACTGAGCACCCAACACCCTGAGTACTGAACACTGAGCACCCCGAGTACTGAGCACCCAGCACCCCGAGCACTGAGCACCCAGCAACCTGAGTACTGAGAACAGATCACCCTGAGTACTGAGCACCCAGCACCCTGAGAACTGAGCCCCCAGCACCCTGAGTACTGAGCACCCAGCACCCCGAGCACTGAGCACCCAGCACCCCGAGAATGAGCACCCAGCAATCTGAGTACTGAGAACCGAGCACCCTGAGTACTGAGCACCCAGCACCCTGAGTACTGAGCCCCCAGCACCCTGAGTACTGAGCACCCAGCAACCCGAGCACTGAGCACCCAGCACCCTGAGAATGAGCACCCAGCACCATGAGTACTGAGCACCCAGCACCCTGAGTACTGAGCACTAAGCACCCAGAGCACTGAGCACCCAGCACCCCGAGCACGGAGCACCCAGGACCCCGAGCACTGAGAACTGAGCACCCAGCACCCTGAGTACTGAGCACCGAGCTCCCCGAGCACTGAGCACACTGAGTACTGAGCACCCAGCACCCCGATCACTGAGCACCCAGCACCCTGAGCACTGAGCACCCAGCACCCTGAGCACTGAGCACCCAGCACCCTGAGTACTGAGCACCCAGCACGCTGAGCACTGAGCACCCAGCACCCCGAGCACGGAGCACCCAGGACCCCGAGCACTGAGAACTGAGCACCCAGCACCCTGAGTACTGAGCACCGAGCTCCCCGAGCACTGAGCACACTGAGTACTGAGCACCCAGCACCCCGATCACTGAGCACCCAGCACCCTGAGCACTGAGCACCCAGCACCCTGAGCACTGAGCACCAAGCACCCTGAGTACTGAGCACCCAGCACGCTGAGTACTGAGCACCCAGCACACCGAGCACTGAGCACCCAGCACCCTGAGTACTGAGCACCCAGGACCCTGAGCACTGAGCACCGAGCAGCCCGAGCACTGAGCTCCCAGCACCCTGAGCACTCAGCACCCAGCACCCCGAGCACTGAGCACCCAGCACCCTGAGCACTGAGCACCCAGCACCCTGAGCACGGAGCACCCCGAGTACTGAGCACCCAGCACCCTGAGCACTGAGCACCCAGCACCCTGAGCACAGAGCACCCAGCACCCTGAGCACTGAGCACCCAGCACCCCGAGCACGGAGCACCCAGCACCCTGAGTACTGAGCACCCAACACCCAGAGTACTGAGCACCCAGCACCCTGAGCACTGAGCACCCAGCACCCTGAGTACTGAGCACCCAGCACCCTGAGTACTGAACACCCAGCACCCTGAGCACTGAGCACTGAGCACCCTGAGCACTGAGTACTGAGCACTGAGCACCCTGAGCACTGAGCACCAAGCACCCCGAGTACTGAGCACCCAGCACCCCGAGCACTGAGCACCCAGCGCCCCGAGCACTGAGCACCCAGCACCCCGAGCACTGAGAACT
The DNA here is from genome assembly GCF_018167655.1 of Microtus oregoni. Classification (NCBI taxonomy): domain Eukaryota; kingdom Metazoa; phylum Chordata; class Mammalia; order Rodentia; family Cricetidae; genus Microtus; species Microtus oregoni. The sequence continues at coordinate 115,061 of NW_024543344.1, forward strand.
GAGCACCCTGAGCACTGAGCACCCAGCACCCCGAGTACTGAGCACTGAGCACCCTGAGTACTGAGCAACAAGCACCCCGAGTACTGAGCACTGAGCACCCTGAGTACTGAGCACCCAGCACCCTGAGAAATGAGCACCCAGCACCCTGAGTACTGAGCACTGAGAACCCTGAGTACTGAGCACCGAGCACCCTGAGTACTGAGCACTGAGCACCCAGCACCCTGAGCACTGACCCTGAGCAACCAGCACCACAGCCCTGAGCACCCCGAGTACTGAGCAACAAGCACCCCGAGTACTGAGCACTGAGCACCCTGAGTACTGAGCACCCAGCACCCTGAGCACTGAGCACCCAGCACACTGAGCACTGAGCACGCAGCACCCCGAGCACTGAGCACCCAGCACCCTGAGTACTGAGCACAGAGCACCCTGAGCCATGAGCACCCAGCAACCTGAGTACTGAGCACCCAGCACCCTGAGTACTGAGCAACCAGCACCCTGAGCACTGAGCACTGAGCACCCAGCACCCTGAGCACTGACCACTGAGCACCCAGCACCACAGCCCTGAGCACCCAGCACCCCGAGCACTGAGCACCCAGCACCCTGAGTACTGAGCACCCAGCACCCTGAGCACCCAGCACCCTGAGTACTGAGCACCCACCACCCTGAGTACTGAGCACCCAGCATCCTGAGTACTGAGCACTCAGCACCCTGAGTACTGAGCACCGAGCACCCCGAGCACTGAGCACCCAGCACCCTGAGCACTGTGCACCCGGAGGACTGAGCACCCAGCACCCTGAGCACTGAGCACCGATCACCCTGAGCACTGAGCACCCAGCACCCCTAGCACTGAGCACCCAGCACCCTGAGTACTGAGCACCCAGCACCCCGAGTACTGAGCACCCAGCACCCTGAGAACTGAGCACCCAGCACCCCGAGCACTGAGCAACCCGCACCCTGAGTACTGAGCACCCTGAGTACTGAGCACTGAGCACCCAGCAACCCGAGCACTGAGCACCCAGCACCCTGAGAATGAGCACCCAGCACCATGAGTACTGAGCACCCAGCTCCCTGAGTACTGAGCACTAAGCACCCAGAGCACTGAGCACCCAGCACCCCGAGCACGGAGCACCCAGGACCCCGAGCACTGAGAACTGAGCACCCAGCACCCTGAGTACTGAGCACCGAGCTCCCCGAGCACTGAGCACACTGAGTACTGAGCACCCAGCACCCTGAGTACTGAGCACCCAGCACCCCGAGCACTGAGCACCCAGCACCCCGAGAATGAGCACCCAGCACCCTGAGTACTGAGAACCGAGCACCCTGAGTACTGAGCACCCAGCACCCTGAGTACTGAGCCCCCAGCACCCTGAGTACTGAGCACCCAGCAACCCGAGCACTGAGCACCCAGCACCCTGAGAATGAGCACCCAGCACCATGAGTACTGAGCACCCAGCTCCCTGAGTACTGAGCACTAAGCACCCAGAGCACTGAGCACCCAGCACCCCGAGCACGGAGCACCCAGGACCCCGAGCACTGAGAACTGAGCACCCAGCACCCTGAGTACTGAGCACCGAGCTCCCCGAGCACTGAGCACACTGAGTACTGAGCACCCAGCACCCCGATCACTGAGCACCCAGCACCCTGAGCACTGAGCACCCAGCACCCTGAGTACTGAGCACCCAGGACCCTGAGCACTGAGCACCGAGCAGCCCGAGCACTGAGCACCCAGCACCCTGAGCACTGAGCACCCAGCACCCTGAGCACGGAGCACCCCGAGTACTGAGCACCCAGCACCCTGAGCACTGAGCACCCAGCACCCTGAGCACTGAGCACCCAGCACACTGAGCACTGAGCACGCAGCACCCCGAGCACTGAGCACCCAGCACCCTGAGTACTGAGCACAGAGCACCCTGAGCCATGAGCACCCAGCACCCTGAGTACTGAGCACCCAGCACCCTGAGTACTGAGCAACCAGCACCCTGAGCACTGAGCACTGAGCACCCAGCACCCTGAGCACTGACCACTGAGCACCCAGCACCACAGCCCTGAGCACCCAGCACCCCGAGCACTGAGCACCCAGCACACTGAGTACTGAGCACCCAGCACCCTGAGCACCCAGCACCCTGAGTACTGAGCACCCACCACCCTGAGTACTGAGCACCCAGCACCCTGAGTACTGAGCACTCAGCACCCTGAGTACTGAGCACCGAGCACCCCGAGCACTGAGCACCCAGCACCCTGAGCACTGTGCACCCGGAGGACTGAGCACCCAGCACCCTGAGCACTGAGCACCGATCACCCTGAGCACTGAGCACCCAGCACCCCTAGCACTGAGCACCCAGCACCCTGAGTACTGAGCACCCAGCACCCCGAGTACTGAGCACCCAGCACCCTGAGAACTGAGCACCCAGCACCCCGAGCACTGAGCAACCCGCACCCTGAGTACTGAGCACCCTGAGTACTGAGCACTGAGCACCGAGCACCCTGAGTACTGAGCACCCTGTGGACTGAGCACCCAGCACCCTGAGTACTGAGCACCCAGCACCCCGAGCACTGAGCACCCAGCACCCCGAGAATGAGCACCCAGCACCCTGAGTACTGAGAACCGAGCACCCTGAGTACTGAGCACCCAGCACCCTGAGTACTGAGCCCCCAGCACCCTGAGTACTGAGCACCCAGCAACCCGAGCACTGAGCACCCAGCACCCTGAGAATGAGCACCCAGGACCATGAGTACTGAGCACCCAGCACCCTGAGTACTGAGCACTAAGCACCCAGAGCACTGAGCACACAGCACCCCGAGCACGGAGCACCCAGGACCCCGAGCACTGAGAACTGAGCACCCAGCACCTTGAGTACTGAGCACCGAGCTCCCCGAGCACTGAGCACACTGAGTACTGAGCACCCAGCACCCCGATCACTGAGCACCCAGCACCCTGAGCACTGAGCACCCAGCACCCTGAGAACTGAGCACCCAGCACCCTGAGTACTGAGCACCCAGCACGCTGAGTACTGAGCACCAAGCACCCCGAGCACTGAGCACCCAGCACCCTGAGTACTGAGCACTGAGCACCCAGCACCCCGAGCACTGAGCACCCAGCACCCTGTGTACTGAGCACTGAGCACCCTGAGTACTAAGCACCCAGCACCCTGAGTACTGAGCACCCAGGACCCTGAGCACTGAGCACCGAGCAGCCCGAGCACTGAGCACCCAGCACCCTGAGCACTCAGCACCCAGCACCCCGAGCACTGAGCACCCAGCACCCTGAGCACTCAGCACCCAGCACCCCGAGCACTGAGCACCCAGCACCCTGAGCACTGAGCACCCAGCACCCTGAGCACGGAGCACCCCGAGTACTGAGCACCCAGCACCCTGAGTACTGAGCACCCAACACCCAGAGTACTGAGCACCCAGCACCCTGAGCACTGAGCACCCAACACCCTGAGTACTGAGCACCCAGCACCCTGAGTACTGAACACCCAGCACCCTGAGCACTGAGCACTGAGCACCCTGAGCACTGAGTACTGAGCACTGAGCACCCTGAGCACTGAGCACCCAGCACCCTGAGCACTGAGCACCCAACACCCTGAGTACTGAGCACCAAACACCCCGAGCACTGAGCACCCAGCACCCTGAGCACTGAGCACCCGGAGGACTGAGCACCCAGCACCCTGAGCACTGAGCACCGATCACCCTGAGCACTGAGCACCCAGCACCCCGAGCACTGAGCACCCAGCACCCTGAGTACTGAGCACCCAGCACCCCGAGTACTGAGCACCCAGCACCCTGAGTACTGAGCACCCAGCACCCCGAGCACTGAGCAACCAGCACCCTGAGTACTGAGCACCCTGAGTACTGAGCACTGAGCACCGAGCACCCTGAGTACTGAGCACCCTGAGGACTGAGCACCCAGCACCCTGAGCACTGAGCACCCAGCACCCTGAGTACTGAGCACTGATCACCCTGAGCACTGATCACCCAGCACCCCGAGCACTGAGCACCCAGCACCCTGAGTACTGAGCACCTAGCACCCTGAGCACTGAGCACCGAGCACCCTGAGTACTGAACACCCAGCACCCTGAGCACTGAGCACTGAGCACCCAGGACCCTGAGCACTGAGCACTGAGCACCCAGCACCCTGAGCACTGAGCACCCAGCACCCTGAGCACCCAGCACCCTGAGCACTGAGCACCCTGAGCACTGAGCACCCTGAGCACTGAGCACTGAGCACCCAGCAGCCTGAGTACTGAGCACCCAACACTCTGAGCACTGAGCACCCAGCACGCTGAGTACTGAGCACTGAGCACACAGCACCCTGAGTACTGAGCACCCAGCACCCCGAGCACTGAGCTCCCAGCGCCCCGAGCACTGAGCACCCAGCACCCTGAGCACTGAGCACTGAGCACACTGAGCACTGAGCACCCAGCACCCCGAGTACTGAGCACTGAGCACCCTGAGTACTGAGCACCCAACACCCAGAGTACTGATCACCCAGCACCCTGAGAACTGAGCACCCAGCACCCTGAGTACTGAGCACCCAGCACCCTGAGTACTGAGCACCCAGCTGCCTGAGCACTGAGCACTGAGCACCCAGCACCTTGAGCACTGAGCACTGACCACCCAGCACCCCGAGCACTGAGCACCCAGCACCCCGAGCACTGAGCACCCAGCGCCCTGAGCACTGAGCACCCAGCACACTGAGCACTGAGCACCCAGCCCCCTGAGTACTGAGCACCCAGCACCATGAGTACTGAGCACCCAGTACCCTGAGTACTGAGCACTCAGCACCCTGAGTACTGAGCACCGAGCACCCCGAGCACTGAGCACCAAGCACCCTGAGCACAGAGCACCCTGAGGACTGAGCACCCAGCACCCTGAGCACTGAGCACCCAGCACCCTGAGTACTGAGCACCGATCACCCTGAGCACTGAGCACCCAGCACCCTGAGTACTGAGCACCCAGCTGCCTGAGCACTGAGCACTGAGCACCCAGCACCTTGAGCACTGAGCACTGACCACCCAGCACCCCGAGCACTGAGCACCCAGCACCCCGAGCACTGAGCACCCAGCGCCCTGAGCACTGAGCACCCAGCACACTGAGCACTGAGCACCCAGCCCCCTGAGTACTGAGCACCCAGCACCATGAGTACTGAGCACCCAGTACCCTGAGTACTGAGCACTCAGAACCCTGAGTACTGAGCACCGAGCAACCCGAGCACTGAGCACCAAGCACCCTGAGCACAGAGCACCCTGAGGACTGAGCACCCAGCACCCTGAGCACTGAGCACCCAGCACCCTGAGTACTGAGCACCCAGCACCCTGAGCACTGAGCACCCAGCACCCTGAGTACTGAGCACCCTGAGTACTGAGCACCGATCACCCTGAGCACTGAGCACCCAGCACCCTGAGTACTGAGCACCCAGCACCCTGAGCACTGAGCACCCAGCACCCTGAGCACTGAGCACCCAGCACCCTGAGTACTGAGCACCCAGCACCCTGAGCACGGAGCACCCAGGACCCCGAGCACTGAGTACTGAGCACCCAGCACCCTGAGTACTGAGCACCGAGCTCCCCGAGCACTGAGCACCCAGCACCCTGAGCACTGAGCACCCAGCACCCTGAGCACTGAGCACCCAGCACCCTGAGTACTGAGCACACAGCACGCTGAGTACTGAGCACTCAGCACCCTGAGCACTGAGCACCCAGCACCCTGAGTACTGAGCACTGAGCACCCAGCACCCCGAGCACTGAGCACCCAGCACCCCGAGCACTGAGCATGGAGCACCCCGAGGACTGAGCACCCCGCACCCTGAGCACTGAGCATGGAGCACCCCGAGGACTGAGCACCCCGCACCCTGAGCACTGAGCACCCAGCACCTTGAGTACTGAGCACCGAGCACCCCGAGCACTGAGCTCCCAGCACCCTGAGTACAGAGCACCCAGCACCCTGAGCACTGAGCACCCAGCACCCTGAGCACTGAGCACCCAGCACCCCGAGCACTGAGCACCCAGCATCCGGAGTACTGAGCACCCAACACCCAGAGTACTGAGCACCCCGCACCCTGAGCACTGAGCACCCAGCACCTTGAGTACTGAGCACCGATCACCCTGAGCACTGAGCACCCAGCACCCTGAGTACTGAGCACCCAGCTGCCTGAGCACTGAGCACTGAGCACCCAGCACCTTGAGCACTGAGCACTGACCACCCAGCACCCCGAGCACTGAGCACCCAGCACCCCGAGCACTGAGCACCCAGCGCCCTGAGCACTGAGCACCCAGCACACTGAGCACTGAGCACCCAGCCCCCTGAGTACTGAGCACCCAGCACCATGAGTACTGAGCACCCAGTACCCTGAGTACTGAGCACTCAGAACCCTGAGTACTGAGCACCGAGCAACCCGAGCACTGAGCACCAAGCACCCTGAGCACAGAGCACCCTGAGGACTGAGCACCCAGCACCCTGAGCACTGAGCACCCAGCACCCTGAGTACTGAGCACCCAGCACCCTGAGCACTGAGCACCCAGCACCCTGAGTACTGAGCACCCTGAGTACTGAGCACCGATCACCCTGAGCACTGAGCACCCAGCACCCTGAGTACTGAGCACCCAGCACCCTGAGCACTGAGCACCCAGCACCCTGAGCACTGAGCACCCAGCACCCTGAGTACTGAGCACCCAGCACCCTGAGCACGGAGCACCCAGGACCCCGAGCACTGAGTACTGAGCACCCAGCACCCTGAGTACTGAGCACCGAGCTCCCCGAGCACTGAGCACCCAGCACCCTGAGCACTGAGCACCCAGCACCCTGAGCACTGAGCACCCAGCACCCTGAGTACTGAGCACACAGCACGCTGAGTACTGAGCACTCAGCACCCTGAGCACTGAGCACCCAGCACCCTGAGTACTGAGCACTGAGCACCCAGCACCCCGAGCACTGAGCACCCAGCACCCCGAGCACTGAGCATGGAGCACCCCGAGGACTGAGCACCCCGCACCCTGAGCACTGAGCATGGAGCACCCCGAGGACTGAGCACCCCGCACCCTGAGCACTGAGCACCCAGCACCTTGAGTACTGAGCACCGAGCACCCCGAGCACTGAGCTCCCAGCACCCTGAGTACAGAGCACCCAGCACCCTGAGCACTGAGCACCCAGCACCCTGAGCACTGAGCACCCAGCACCCCGAGCACTGAGCACCCAGCATCCTGAGTACTGAGCACCCAACACCCAGAGTACTGAGCACCCAGGAGCCTGAGAACTGAGCACCCAGCACCCTGAGTACTGAGCACCCAGCACCCTGAGTACTGAGCACCCAGCACCCTGAGCACTGAGCACTGAGCACCCAGCACCCTGAGCACTGAGCACTGACCACCCAGCACCCCGAGAACTGAGCACCCAGCACCCCGAGCACTGAGCACCCAGCACCCTGAGCACTGAGCACACAGCACCCTGAGCACTGAGCACCCAGCCCCCTGAGTACTGAGCACCCAGCACCATGAGTACTGAGCACCCAGCACCCTGAGTACTGAGCACTCAGCACCCTGAGTACTGAGCACCGAGCACCCCGAGCACTGAGCTCCCTGCACCCTGAGCACTGAGCACCCTGAGGACTGAGCACCCAGCAACCTGAGCACTGAGCACCCAGCACCCTGAGTACTGAGCACCGATCACCCTGAGCACTGAGCACCCAGCACCCCGAGCACTGAGCACCCAGCACCCTGAGTACTGAGCACCCAGCACCCTGAGCACTGAGCACCCAGCACCCTGAGTACTGAGCACCCTGAGTACTGAGCAACGATCACCCTGAGCACTGAGCACCCAGCACCCTGAGTACTGAGCACCCAGCACCCTGAGCACTGAGCACCCAGCACCCTGAGCACTGAGCACCCAGCACCCTGAGTTATGAGCACCCAGAACCCTGAGTACTGAGTACAAAGCACCCTGAGCACTGAGCACCCAGCACCCTGAGTACGGAGCACCGAGCACCCTGAGTACTGAGCACCCAGTACCCTGAGCACTGAGCACCCTGAGCACTGAGCACCCTGAGCACTGAGCACTGAGCACCCAGCACCCTGAGTACTGAGCACCCAAAACTCTGAGCACTGAGCACCCAGCACGCTGAGTACTGAGCACTGAGCACACAGCACCCTGAGTACTGAGCACCCAGCACCCCGAGCACTGAGCTCCCAGCGCCCCGAGCACTGAGCACCCAGCACCCTGAGCACTGAGCACTGAGCACACTGAGCACTGAGCACCCAGCACCCCGAGTACTGAGCACTGAGCACCCTGAGTACTGAGCACCCAACACCCAGAGTACTGATCACCCAGCACCCTGAGAACTGAGCACCAAGCACCCTGAGTACTGAGCACCCAGCACCCTGAGTACTGAGCACCCAGCTGCCTGAGCACTGAGCACTGAGCACCCAGCACCTTGAGCACTGAGCACTGAGCACCCAGCCCCCTGAGTACTGAGCACCCAGCACCATGAGTACTGAGCACCCAGTACCCTGAGTACTGAGCACTCAGCACCCTGAGTACTGAGCACCGAGCACCCCGAGCACTGAGCACCAAGCACCCTGAGCACTGAGCACCCTGAGGACTGAGCACCCAGCACCCTGAGCACTGAGCACCCAGCACCCTGAGTACTGAGCACCGATCACCCTGAGCACTGAGCACCCAGCACCCCGTGCACTGAGCACCCAGCAACCTGAGTACTGAGCACCCAGCACCCTGAGCACTGAGCACCCAGCAACCTGAGTACTGAGCACCCTGAGTACTGAGCACCGATCACCCTGAGCACTGAGCACCCAGCACCCGGAGTACTGAGCACCCAGCACCCTGAGCACTGAGCACCCAGCACCCTGAGCACTGAGCACCCAGCACCCTGAGTACTGAGCACCCAGCACCCTGAGCACGGAGCACCCAGGACCCCGAGCACTGAGTACTGAGCACCCAGCACCCTGAGTACTGAGCACCGAGCTCCCCGAGCACTGAGCACCCAGCACCCTGAGCACTGAGCACCCAGCACCCTGAGCACTGAGCACCCAGCACCCTGAGTACTGAGCACCCAGCACGCTGAGTACTGAGCACTCAGCACCCTGAGCACTGAGCACCCAGCACCCTGAGTACTGAGCACTGAGCACCCAGCACCCCGAGCACTGAGCACCCAGCACCCCGAGCACTGAGCATGGAGCACCCCGAGGACTGAGCACCCCGCACCCTGAGCACTGAGCATGGAGCACCCCGAGGACTGAGCACCCCGAACCCTGAGCACTGAACACCCAGCACCTTGAGTACTGAGCACCGAGCACCCCGAGCACTGAGCTCCCAGCACCCTGAGTACTGAGCACCCAGCACCCTGAGCACTGAGCACCCAGCACCCTGAGCACTGAGCACCCAGCACCCCGAGCACTGACCACCCAGCATCCTGAGTACTGAGCACCCAACATCCAGAGTACTGAGCACCCAGCAGGGTGAGAACTGAGCACCCAGCACCCTGAGTACTGAGCACCCAGCACCCTGAGTACTGAGGACCCAGCACCCTGAGCACTGAGCACTGAGCACGCAGCACCCTGAGCACTGAGCACTGACCACCCAGCACCCCGAGAACTGAGCACCCAGCACCCCGAGCACTGAGCACCCAGCACCCTGAGCACTGAGCACCCAGCACCCTGAGCACTGAGCACCCAGCCCCCTGAGTACTGAGCACCCAGCACCATGAGTACTGAGCACCCAGCACCCTGAGTACTGAGCACTCAGCACCCTGAGTACTGAGCACCGAGCACCCCGAGCACTGAGCTCCCTGCACCCTGAGCACTGAGCACCCTGAGGACTGAGCACCCAGCAACCTGAGCACTGAGCACCCAGCACCCTGAGTACTGAGCACCGATCACCCTGAGCACTGAGCACCCAGCACCCCGAGCACTGAGCACCCAGCACCCTGAGTACTGAGCACGCAGCACCCTGAGCACTGAGCACCCAGCACCCTGAGTACTGAGCACCCTGAGTACTGAGCAACGATCACCCTGAGCACTGAGCACCCAGCACCCTGAGTACTGAGCACCCAGCACCCTGAGCACTGAGCACCCAGCACCCTGAGCACTGAGCACCCAGCACCCTGAGTTATGAGCACCCAGAACCCTGAGTACTGAGTACAAAGCACCCTGAGCACTGAGCACCCAGCACCCTGAGTACTGAGCACCGAGCACCCTGAGTACTGAGCACCCAGCACCCTGAGTACTGAGCACCCAGCACCCTGAGCACTGAGCACCCAGCACCCTGAGTACTGAGCACCCAGCACCCTGAGTACTGAGCACCCAGCACCCTGAGTACTGAGCACCCAGCACCCTGAGCACTGTGCACCCAGCACCCTGAGTACTGAGCACCGAGCACCCCGAGCACTGAGCAACCAGCACCCTGAGTACTGAGCACTGAGCCCCCTGGGTACTAAGCACTGAACACCCTGAGTACTGAGCACCCAGCACACTGAGGACTGAGCACCCAGCACCGTGAGCACTGAGCACCCAGCACCCTGAGTAATGAGCACCCAGCACCCTGAGTACTGAGCACCCAGCACCCTGAGCACTGAGCACCCAGCACCCCGAGCACTGAGCACCCAGCACCCCGAGCACTGAGCACCCAGCACCCCGAGCACTGAGCACCCAGCACCCCGAGCACTGAGCACCCAGCACCCTGAGCACTGAGCACCCAGCACCCTGAGCACTGAGCACCCAGCACACTGAGTACTGAGTACTCAACACCCTGAGCACTGAGCACCCAGCACCCTGAGTACTGATCACCGAGCACCCCGAGCACTGAGCACCCAGCACCCTGAGTACTGATCACCGAGCACCCCGAGCACTGAGCACCCAGCACCCTGAGTACTGAGCACCCAGCACCCTGAGCACTGAGCACCCAGCACCCCGAGCACTGAGCACCCAGCACCCCGAGCACTGAGCACCCAGCACCCCGAGCACTGAGCACCCAGCACCCCGAGCACTGAGCACCCAGCACCCTGAGCACTGAAAACCCAGCACCCTGAGCACTGAGCACCCAGCACCCTGAGTACTGAGTACTCAGCACCCTGAGCACTGAGCACCCAGCACCCTGAGAACTGATCACCGAGCACCCTGAGCACTGAGCACCCAGCACCCTGAGCACTGAGCACCCAGCACCCCGAGCACTGAGCACCCAGCACCCTGAGCACTGAGCACCCAGCACCCTGAGAACTGATCACCGAGCACCCTGAGCACTGAGCACCCAGCACCCTGAGCACTGAGCACCCAGCACCTTGAGTACTGAGCACCGAGCACCCCGAGCACTGAGCTCCCAGCACCCTGAGTACTGAGCACCCAGCACCCTGAGCACTGAGCACCCAGCACCCTGAGCACTGAGCACCCAGCACCCCGAGCACTGACCACCCAGCATCCTGAGTACTGAGCACCCAACATCCAGAGTACTGAGCACCCAGCAGGGTGAGAACTGAGCACCCAGCACCCTGAGTACTGAGCACCCAGCACCCTGAGTACTGAGCACCCAGCACCCTGAGCACTGAGCACTGAGCACGCAGCACCCTGAGCACTGAGCACTGACCACCCAGCACCCCGAGAACTGAGCACCCAGCACCCCGAGCACTGAGCACCCAGCACCCTGAGCACTGAGCACCCAGCACCCTGAGCACTGAGCACCCAGCCCCCTGAGTACTGAGCACCCAGCACCATGAGTACTGAGCACCCAGCACCCTGAGTACTGAGCACTCAGCACCCTGAGTACTGAGCACCGAGCACCCCGAGCACTGAGCTCCCTGCACCCTGAGCACTGAGCACCCTGAGGACTGAGCACCCAGCAACCTGAGCACTGAGCACCCAGCACCCTGAGTACTGAGCACCGATCACCCTGAGCACTGAGCACCCAGCACCCCGAGCACTGAGCACCCAGCACCCTGAGTACTGAGCACGCAGCACCCTGAGCACTGAGCACCCAGCACCCTGAGTACTGAGCACCCTGAGTACTGAGCAACGATCACCCTGAGCACTGAGCACCCAGCACCCTGAGTACTGAGCACCCAGCACCCTGAGCACTGAGCACCCAGCACCCTGAGCACTGAGCACCCAGCACCCTGAGTTATGAGCACCCAGAACCCTGAGTACTGAGTACAAAGCACCCTGAGCACTGAGCACCCAGCACCCTGAGTACTGAGCACCGAGCACCCTGAGTACTGAGCACCCAGCACCCTGAGTACTGAGCACCCAGCACCCTGAGCACTGAGCACCCAGCACCCTGAGTACTGAGCACCCAGCACCCTGAGTACTGAGCACCCAGCACCCTGAGTACTGAGCACCCAGCACCCTGAGCACTGTGCACCCAGCACCCTGAGTACTGAGCACCGAGCACCCCGAGCACTGAGCAACCAGCACCCTGAGTACTGAGCACTGAGCCCCCTGGGTACTAAGCACTGAACACCCTGAGTACTGAGCACCCAGCACACTGAGGACTGAGCACCCAGCACCGTGAGCACTGAGCACCCAGCACCCTGAGTAATGAGCACCCAGCACCCTGAGTACTGAGCACCCAGCACCCTGAGCACTGAGCACCCAGCACCCCGAGCACTGAGCACCCAGCACCCCGAGCACTGAGCACCCAGCACCCCGAGCACTGAGCACCCAGCACCCCGAGCACTGAGCACCCAGCACCCTGAGCACTGAGCACCCAGCACCCTGAGCACTGAGCACCCAGCACCCTGAGTACTGAGTACTCAACACCCTGAGCACTGAGCACCCAGCACCCTGAGTACTGATCACCGAGCACCCCGAGCACTGAGCACCCAGCACCCTGAGTACTGATCACCGAGCACCCCGAGCACTGAGCACCCAGCACCCTGAGTACTGAGCACCCAGCACCCTGAGCACTGAGCACCCAGCACCCCGAGCACTGAGCACCCAGCACCCCGAGCACTGAGCACCAAGCACCCTGAGCACAGAGCACCCTGAGGACTGAGCACCCAGCACCCTGAGCACTGAGCACCCAGCACCCTGAGTACTGAGCACCGATCACCCTGAGCACTGAGCACCCAGCACCCTGAGTACTGAGCACCCAGCTGCCTGAGCACTGAGCACTGAGCACCCAGCACCTTGAGCACTGAGCACTGACCACCCAGCACCCCGAGCACTGAGCACCCAGCACCCCGAGCACTGAGCACCCAGCGCCCTGAGCACTGAGCACCCAGCACACTGAGCACTGAGCACCCAGCCCCCTGAGTACTGAGCACCCAGCACCATGAGTACTGAGCACCCAGTACCCTGAGTACTGAGCACTCAGAACCCTGAGTACTGAGCACCGAGCAACCCGAGCACTGAGCACCAAGCACCCTGAGCACAGAGCACCCTGAGGACTGAGCACCCAGCACCCTGAGCACTGAGCACCCAGCACCCTGAGTACTGAGCACCCAGCACCCTGAGCACTGAGCACCCAGCACCCTGAGTACTGAGCACCCTGAGTACTGAGCACCGATCACCCTGAGCACTGAGCACCCAGCACCCTGAGTACTGAGCACCCAGCACCCTGAGCACTGAGCACCCAGCACCCTGAGCACTGAGCACCCAGCACCTTGAGTACTGAGCACCCAGCACCCTGAGCACGGAGCACCCAGGACCCCGAGCACTGAGTACTGAGCACCCAGCACCCTGAGTACTGAGCACCGAGCTCCCCGAGCACTGAGCACCCAGCACCCTGAGCACTGAGCACCCAGCACCCTGAGCACTGAGCACCCAGCACCCTGAGTACTGAGCACACAGCACGCTGAGTACTGAGCACTCAGCACCCTGAGCACTGAGCACCCAGCACCCTGAGTACTGAGCACTGAGCACCCAGCACCCCGAGCACTGAGCACCCAGCACCCCGAGCACTGAGCATGGAGCACCCCGAGGACTGAGCACCCCGCACCCTGAGCACTGAGCATGGAGCACCCCGAGGACTGAGCACCCCGCACCCTGAGCACTGAGCACCCAGCACCTTGAGTACTGAGCACCGAGCACCCCGAGCACTGAGCTCCCAGCACCCTGAGTACTGAGCACCCAGCACCCTGAGCACTGAGCACCCAGCACCCTGAGCACTGAGCACCCAGCACCCCGAGCACTGAGCACCCAGCATCCTGAGTACTGAGCACCCAACACCCAGAGTACTGAGCACCCAGCAGCCTGAGAACTGAGCACCCAGCACCCTGAGTACTGAGCACCCAGCACCCTGAGTACTGAGCACCCAGCACCCTGAGCACTGAGCACTGAGCACCCAGCACCCTGAGCACTGAGCACTGACCACCCAGCACCCCGAGAACTGAGCACGCAGCACCCCGAGCACTGAGCACCCAGCACCCTGAGCACTGAGCACCCAGCACCCTGAGCACTGAGCACCCAGCCCCCTGAGTACTGAGCACCCAGCACCATGAGTACTGAGCACCCAGCACCCTGAGTACTGAGCACTCAGCACCCTGAGTACTGAGCACCGAGCACCCCGAGCACTGAGCACCCAGCACCCTGAGTACTGATCACCGAGCACCCCGAGCACTGAGCACCCAGCACCCTGAGTACTGAGCACCCAGCACCCTGAGCACTGAGCACCCAGCACCCCGAGCACTGAGCACCCAGCACCCCGAGCACTGAGCACCCAGCACCCCGAGCACTGAGCACCCAGCACCCCGAGCACTGAGCACCCAGCACCCTGAGCACTGAAAACCCAGCACCCTGAGCACTGAGCACCCAGCACCCTGAGTACTGAGTACTCAGCACCCTGAGCACTGAGCACCCAGCACCCTGAGAACTGATCACCGAGCACCCTGAGCACTGAGCACCCAGCACCCTGAGCACTGAGCACCCAGCACCCCGAGCACTGAGCACCCAGCACCCTGAGCACTGAGCACCCAGCACCCTGAGAACTGATCACCGAGCACCCTGAGCACTGAGCACCCAGCACCCTGAGCACTGAGCACCCAGCACCCTGAGCACTGAGCACCCAGCACCCTGAGCACTGAGCACCCAGCACCTTGAGCACTGAGCACTGACCACCCAGCACCCCGAGCACTGAGCACCCAGCACCCCGAGCACTGAGCACCCAGCGCCCTGAGCACTGAGCACCCAGCACACTGAGCACTGAGCACCCAGCCCCCTGAGTACTGAGCACCCAGCACCATGAGTACTGAGCACCCAGTACCCTGAGTACTGAGCACTCAGCACCCTGAGTACTGAGCACCGAGCACCCCGAGCACTGAGCCCCAAGCACCCTGAGCACAGAGCACCCTGAGGACTGAGCACCCAGCACCCTGAGCACTGAGCACCCAGCACCCTGAGTACTGAGCACCGATCACCCTGAGCACTGAGCACCCAGCACCCTGAGTACTGAGCACCCAGCTGCCTGAGCACTGAGCACTGAGCACCCAGCACCTTGAGCACTGAGCACTGACCACCCAGCACCCCGAGCACTGAGCAACCAGCACCCCGAGCACTGAGCACCCAGCGCCCTGAGCACTGAGCACCCAGCACACTGAGCACTGAGCACCCAGCCCCCTGAGTACTGAGCACCCAGCACCATGAGTACTGAGCACCCAGTACCCTGAGTACTGAGCACTCAGAACCCTGAGTACTGAGCACCGAGCAACCCGAGCACTGAGCACCAAGCACCCTGAGCACAGAGCACCCTGAGGACTGAGCACCCAGCACCCTGAGCACTGAGCACCCAGCACCCTGAGTACTGAGCACCCAGCACCCTGAGCACTGAGCACCCAGCACCCTGAGTACTGAGCACCCTGAGTACTGAGCACCGATCACCCTGAGCACTGAGCACCCAGCACCCTGAGTACTGAGCACCCAGCACCCTGAGCACTGAGCACCCAGCACCCTGAGCACTGAGCACCCAGCACCCTGAGTACTGAGCACCCAGCACCCTGAGCACGGAGCACCCAGGACCCCGAGCACTGAGTACTGAGCACCCAGCACCCTGAGTACTGAGCACCGAGCTCCCCGAGCACTGAGCACCCAGCACCCTGAGCACTGAGCACCCAGCACCCTGAGCACTGGGCACCCAGCACCCTGAGTACTGAGCACACAGCACGCTGAGTACTGAGCACTCAGCACCCTGAGCACTGAGCACCCAGCACCCTGAGTACTGAGCACTGAGCACCCAGCACCCCGAGCACTGAGCACCCAGCACCCCGAGCACTGAGCATGGAGCACCCCGAGGACTGAGCACCCCGCACCCTGAGCACTGAGCATGGAGCACCCCGAGGACTGAGCACCCCGCACCCTGAGCACTGAGCACCCAGCACCTTGAGTACTGAGCACCGAGCACCCCGAGCACTGAGCTCCCAGCACCCTGAGTACTGAGCACCCAGCACCCTGAGCACTGAGCACCCAGCACCCTGAGCACTGAGCACCCAGCACCCCGAGCACTGAGCACCCAGCATCCTGAGTACTGAGCACCCAACACCCAGAGTACTGAGCACCCAGCAGCCTGAGAACTGAGCACCCAGCACCCTGAGTACTGAGCACCCAGCACCCTGAGTACTGAGCACCCAGCACCCTGAGCACTGAGCACTGAGCACCCAGCACCCTGAGCACTGAGCACTGACCACCCAGCACCCCGAGAACTGAGCACCCAGCACCCCGAGCACTGAGCACCCAGCACCCTGAGCACTGAGCACCCAGCACACTGAGCACTGAGCACCCAGCCCCCTGAGTACTGAGCACCCAGCACCATGAGTACTGAGCACCCAGCACCCTGAGTACTGAGCACTCAGCACCCTGAGTACTGAGCACCGAGCACCCCGAGCACTGAGCTCCCTGCACCCTGAGCACTGAGCACCCTGAGGACTGAGCACCCAGCAACCTGAGCACTGAGCACCCAGCACCCTGAGTACTGAGCACCGATCACCCTGAGCACTGAGCACCCAGCACCCCGAGCACTGAGCACCCAGCACCCTGAGTACTGAGCACCCAGCACCCTGAGCACTGAGCACCCAGCACCCTGAGTACTGAGCACCCTGAGTACTGAGCAACGATCACCCTGAGCACTGAGCACCCAGCACCCTGAGTACTGAGCACCCAGCACCCTGAGCACTGAGCACCCAGCACCCTGAGCACTGAGCACCCAGCACCCTGAGTTATGAGCACCCAGAACCCTGAGTACTGAGTACAAAGCACCCTGAGCACTGAGCACCCAGCACCCTGAGTACGGAGCACCGAGCACCCTGAGTACTGAGCACCCAGTACCCTGAGCACTGAGCACCCTGAGCACTGAGCACCCTGAGCACTGAGCACTGAGCACCCAGCACCCTGAGTACTGAGCACCCAAAACTCTGAGCACTGAGCACCCAGCACGCTGAGTACTGAGCACTGAGCACACAGCACCCTGAGTACTGAGCACCCAGCACCCCGAGCACTGAGCACCCAGCACCCTGAGCACTGAGCACTGAGCACACTGAGCACTGAGCACCCAGCACCCCGAGTACTGAGCACTGAGCACCCTGAGTACTGAGCACCCAACACCCAGAGTACTGAGCACCCAGCTGCCTGAGCACTGAGCACTGAGCACCCAGCACCTTGAGCACTGAGCACTGAGCACCCAGCCCCCTGAGTACTGAGCACCCAGCACCCTGAGTACTGAGCACCCAGCTGCCTGAGCACTGAGCACTGAGCACCCAGCACCTTGAGCACTGAGCACTGAGCACCCAGCCCCCTGAGTACTGAGCACCCAGCACCATGAGTACTGAGCACCCAGTACCCTGAGTACTGAGCACTCAGCACCCTGAGTACTGAGAACCGAGCACCCCGAGCACTGAGCACCAAGCACCCTGAGCACTGAGCACCCTGAGGACTGAGCACCCAGCACCCTGAGCACTGAGCACCCAGCACCCTGAGTACTGAGCACCGATCACCCTGAGCACTGAGCACCCAGCACCCCGTGCACTGAGCACCCAGCAACCTGAGTACTGAGCACCCAGCACCCTGAGCACTGAGCACCCAGCAACCTGAGTACTGAGCACCCTGAGTACTGAGCACCGATCACCCTGAGCACTGAGCACCCAGCACCCGGAGTACTGAGCACCCAGCACCCTGAGCACTGAGCACCCAGCACCCTGAGCACTGAGCACCCAGCACCCTGAGTACTGAGCACCCAGCACCCTGAGCACGGAGCACCCAGGACCCCGAGCACTGAGTACTGAGCACCCAGCACCCTGAGTACTGAGCACCGAGCTCCCCGAGCACTGAGCACCCAGCACCCTGAGCACTGAGCACCCAGCACCCTGAGCACTGAGCACCCAGCACCCTGAGTACTGAGCACCCAGCACGCTGAGTACTGAGCACTCAGCACCCTGAGCACTGAGCACCCAGCACCCTGAGTACTGAGCACTGAGCACCCAGCACCCCGAGCACTGAGCACCCAGCACCCCGAGCACTGAGCATGGAGCACCCCGAGGACTGAGCACCCCGCACCCTGAGCACTGAGCATGGAGCACCCCGAGGACTGAGCACCCCGCACCCTGAGCACTGAACACCCAGCACCTTGAGTACTGAGCACCGAGCACCCCGAGCACTGAGCTCCCAGCACCCTGAGTACTGAGCACCCAGCACCCTGAGCACTGAGCACCCAGCACCCTGAGCACTGAGCACCCAGCACCCCGAGCACTGACCACCCAGCATCCTGAGTACTGAGCACCCAACATCCAGAGTACTGAGCACCCAGCAGGGTGAGAACTGAGCACCCAGCACCCTGAGTACTGAGCACCCAGCACCCTGAGTACTGAGCACCCAGCACCCTGAGCACTGAGCACTGAGCACGCAGCACCCTGAGCACTGAGCACTGACCACCCAGCACCCCGAGAACTGAGCACCCAGCACCCCGAGCACTGAGCACCCAGCACCCTGAGCACTGAGCACCCAGCACCCTGAGCACTGAGCACCCAGCCCCCTGAGTACTGAGCACCCAGCACCATGAGTACTGAGCACCCAGCACCCTGAGTACTGAGCACTCAGCACCCTGAGTACTGAGCACCGAGCACCCCGAGCACTGAGCTCCCTGCACCCTGAGCACTGAGCACCCTGAGGACTGAGCACCCAGCAACCTGAGCACTGAGCACCCAGCACCCTGAGTACTGAGCACCGATCACCCTGAGCACTGAGCACCCAGCACCCCGAGCACTGAGCACCCAGCACCCTGAGTACTGAGCACCCAGCACCCTGAGCACTGAGCACCCAGCACCCTGAGTACTGAGCACCCTGAGTACTGAGCAACGATCACCCTGAGCACTGAGCACCCAGCACCCTGAGTACTGAGCACCCAGCACCCTGAGCACTGAGCACCCAGCACCCTGAGCACTGAGCACCCAGCAACCTGAGCACTGAGCACCCAGCACCCTGAGTACTGAGCACCGATCACCCTGAGCACTGAGCACCCAGCACCCCGAGCACTGAGCACCCAGCACCCTGAGTACTGAGCACCCAGCACCCTGAGCACTGAGCACCCAGCACCCTGAGTACTGAGCACCCTGAGTACTGAGCAACGATCACCCTGAGCACTGAGCACCCAGCACCCTGAGTACTGAGCACCCAGCACCCTAAGCACTGAGCACCCAGCACCCTGAGCACTGAGCACCCAGCACCCTGAGTTATGAGCACCCAGAACCCTGAGTACTGAGTACAAAGCACCCTGAGCACTGAGCACCCAGCACCCTGAGTACTGAGCACCGAGCACCCTGAGTACTGAGCACCCAGCACCCTGAGTACTGAGCACCCAGCACCCTGAGCACTGAGCACCCAGCACCCTGAGTACTGAGCACCCAGCACCCTGAGTACTGAGCACCCAGCACCCTGAGTACTGAGCACCCAGCACCCTGAGCACTGTGCACCCAGCACCCTGAGTACTGAGCACCGAGCACCCCGAGCACTGAGCAACCAGCACCCTGAGTACTGAGCACTGAGCCCCCTGGGTACTAAGCACTGAACACCCTGAGTACTGAGCACCCAGCACCCTGAGGACTGAGCACCCAGCACCCTGAGCACTGAGCACCCAGCACCCTGAGTAATGAGCACCCAGCACCCTGAGTACTGAGCACCCAGCACCCTGAGCACTGAGCACCCAGCACCCCGAGCACTGAGCACCCAGCACCCCGAGCACTGAGCACCCAGCACCCCGAGCACTGAGCACCCAGCACCCCGAGCACTGAGCACCCAGCACCCTGAGCACTGAGCACCCAGCACCCTGAGCACTGAGCACCCAGCACCCTGAGTACTGAGTACTCAACACCCTGAGCACTGAGCACCCAGCACCCTGAGTACTGATCACCGAGCACCCCGAGCACTGAGCACCCAGCACCCTGAGTACTGATCACCGAGCACCCCGAGCACTGAGCACCCAGCACCCTGAGTACTGAGCACCCAGCACCCTGAGCACTGAGCACCCAGCACCCCGAGCACTGAGCACCCAGCACCCCGAGCACTGAGCACCCAGCACCCCGAGCACTGAGCACCCAGCACCCCGAGCACTGAGCACCCAGCACCCTGAGCACTGAAAACCCAGCACCCTGAGCACTGAGCACCCAGCACCCTGAGTACTGAGTACTCAGCACCCTGAGCACTGAGCACCCAGCACCCTGAGAACTGATCACCGAGCACCCTGAGCACTGAGCACCCAGCACCCTGAGCACTGAGCACCCAGCACCCTGAGTACTGAGCACCCAGTACCCTGAGTACTGAGCTCCCCGAGTACTGAGCACCCAGGACCCCGAGCAATGAGCACCCAGCACCCTGAGTACTGAGAACAGATCACCCTGAGTACTGAGCACCCAGCACCCTGAGTACTGAGCCCCCAGCACCCTGAGTAATGAGCACCCAGCACCCCGAGCACTGAGCACCCAGCACCCCGAGAATGAGCACCCAGCACCCTGAGTACTGAGCACCCAGCACCCCGAGCACGGAGCACCCAGGACCCCGAGCACTGAGTACTGAGCACCCATCACCCTGAGTACTGAGCACCGAGCTCCCCGAGCACTGAGCACCCAGCACCCTGAGCACTGAGCACCCAGCACCCTGAGCACTGAGCACCCAGCACCCTCAGTACTGAGCACCCAGCATGCTGAGTACTGAGCACTCAGCACCCTGAGCACTGAGCACCCAGCACCCTGAGTACTGAGCACCCAGGACCCTGAGCACTGAGCAACCAGCAACCTGAGTACTGAGCACCCTGAGTACTGAGCACCGATCACCCTGAGCACTGAGCACCCAGCACCCGGAGTACTGAGCACCCAGCACCCTGAGAACTGAGCACCCAGCACCCTGAGCACTGAGCACCCAGCACCCTGAGTACTGAGCACCCAGCACCCTGAGCACGCAGCACCCAGGACCCCGAGCACTGAGTACTGAGCACCCAGCACCCTGAGTACTGAGCACCGAGCTCCCCGAGCACTGAGCACCCAGCACCCTGAGCACTGAGCACCCAGCACCCTGAGCACTGAGCACCCAGCACCCTGAGTACTGAGCACCCAGCACGCTGAGTACTGAGCACTCAGCACCCAGAGCACTGAGCACCCAGCACCCTGAGTACTGAGCACTGAGCACCCAGCACCCCGAGCACTGAGCACCCAGCACCCCGAGCACTGAGCATGGAGCACCCCGAGGACTGAGCACCCCGCACCCTGAGCACTGAGCATGGAGCACCCCGAGGACTGAGCACCCCGCACCCTGAGCACTGAACACCCAGCACCTTGAGTACTGAGCACCGAGCACCCCGAGCACTGAGCTCCCAGCACCCTGAGTACTGAGCACCTAGCACCCTGAGCACTGAGCACCCAGCACCCTGAGCACTGAGCACCCAGCACCCCGAGCACTGACCACCCAGCATCCTGAGTACTGAGCACCCAACACCCAGAGTACTGAGCACCCAGCAGGGTGAGAACTGAGCACCCAGCAACCTGAGTACTGAGCACCCAGCACCCTGAGTACTGAGCACCCAGCACCCTGAGCACTGAGCACTGAGCACGCAGCACCCTGAGCACTGAGCACTGACCACCCAGCACCCCGAGAACTGAGCACCCAGCACCCCGAGCACTGAGCACCCAACAACCTGAGCACTGAGCACCCATCACCCTGAGCACTGAGCACCCAGCCCCCTGAGTACTGAGCACCCAGCACCATGAGTACTGAGCACCCAGCACCCTGAGTACTGAGCACTCAGCACCCTGAGTACTGAGCACCGAGCACCCCGAGCACTGAGCTCCCTGAACCCTGAGCACTGAGCACCCTGAGGACTGAGCACCCAGCAACCTGAGCACTGAGCACCCAGCACCCTGAGTACTGAGCACCGATCACCCTGAGCACTGAGCACCCAGCACCCCGAGCACTGAGCACCCAGCACCCTGAGTACTGAGCACCCAGCACCCTGAGCACTGAGCACCCAGCACCCTGAGTACTGAGCACCCTGAGTACTGAGCAACGATCACCCTGAGCACTGAGCACCCAGCACCCTGAGTACTGAGCACCCAGCACCCTGAGCACTGAGCACCCAGCACCCTGAGCACTGAGCACCCAGCACCCTGAGTTATGAGCACCCAGAACCCTGAGTACTGAGTACAAAGCACCCTGAGCACTGAGCACCCAGCACCCCGAGCACTGAGCACCCAGCACCCTGAGCACTGAGCACCCAGCACCCTGAGCACTGAGCACCCAGCACCCGAGTACTGAGCACCCAGCACCCTGAGTACTGAGCACCCAGCACCCTGAGCACTGAGCACCCAGCACCCCGAGCACTGAGCACCCAGCACCCCGAGCACTGAGCACCCAGCACCCCGAGCACTGAGCACCCAGCACCCCGAGCACTGAGCACCCAGCACCCTGAGCACTGAAAACCCAGCACCCTGAGCACTGAGCACCCAGCACCCTGAGTACTGAGTACTCAGCACCCTGAGCACTGAGCACCCAGCACCCTGAGAACTGATCACCGAGCACCCTGAGCACTGAGCACCCAGCACCCTGAGCACTGAGCACCCAGCACCCTGAGTACTGAGCACCCAGTACCCTGAGTACTGAGCTCCCCGAGTACTGAGCACCCAGGACCCCGAGCACTGAGCACCCAGCACCCTGAGTACTGAGAACAGATCACCCTGAGTACTGAGCACCCAGCACCCTGAGTACTGAGCCCCCAGCACCCTGAGTAATGAGCACCCAGCACCCCGAGCACTGAGCACCCAGCACCACGAGAATGAGCACCCAGCACCCTGAGTACTGAGAACCGAGCACCCTGAGTACTGAGCACCCAGCACCCTGAGTACTGAGCCCCCAGCACCCTGAGTACTGAGCAAACAGCACCCCGAGCACTGAGCACCCAGCACCCCGAGAATGAGCACCCAGCACCCTGAGTACTGAGCACCCAGCACCCCGAGCACGGAGCACACAGGACCCCGAGCACTGAGTACTGAGCACCCAGCACCCTGAGTACTGAGCACCGAGCTCCCCGAGCACTGAGCACCCAGCACCCTGAGCACTGAGCACCCAGCACCCTGAGCACTGAGCACCCAGCACCCTCAGTACTGAGCACCCAGCATGCTGAGTACTGAGCACTCAGCACCCTGAGCACTGAGCACCCAGCACCCTGAGTACTGAGCACCCAGGACCCTGAGCACTGAGCAACCAGCAACCTGAGTACTGAGCACCCTGAGTACTGAGCACCGATCACCCTGAGCACTGAGCACCCAGCACCCGGAGTACTGAGCACCCAGCACCCTGAGCACTGAGCACCCAGCACCCTGAGCACTGAGCACCCAGCACCCTGAGTACTGAGCACCCAGCACCCTGAGCACGGAGCACCCAGGACCCCGAGCACTGAGTACTGAGCACCCAGCACCCTGAGTACTGAGCACCGAGCTCCCCGAGCACTGAGCACCCAGCACCCTGAGCACTGAGCACCCAGCACCCTGAGCACTGAGCACCCAGCACCCTGAGTACTGAGCACCCAGCACGCTGAGTACTGAGCACTCAGCACCCAGAGCACTGAGCACCCAGCACCCTGAGTACTGAGCACTGAGCACCCAGCACCCCGAGCACTGAGCACCCAGCACCCCGAGCACTGAGCATGGAGCACCCCGAGGACTGAGCACCCCGCACCCTGAGCACTGAGCATGGAGCACCCCGAGGACTGAGCACCCCGCACCCTGAGCACTGAACACCCAGCACCTTGAGTACTGAGCACCGAGCACCCCGAGCACTGAGCTCCCAGCACCCTGAGTACTGAGCACCTAGCACCCTGAGCACTGAGCACCCAGCACCCTGAGCACTGAGCACCCAGCACCCCGAGCACTGACCACCCAGCATCCTGAGTACTGAGCACCCAACACCCAGAGTACTGAGCACCCAGCAGGGTGAGAACTGAGCACCCAGCACCCTGAGTACTGAGCACCCAGCACCCTGAGTACTGAGCACCCAGCACCCTGAGCACTGAGCACTGAGCACGCAGCACCCTGAGCACTGAGCACTGACCACCCAGCACCCCGAGAACTGAGCACCCAGCACCCCGAGCACTGAGCACCCAACAACCTGAGCACTGAGCACCCATCACCCTGAGCACTGAGCACCCAGCCCCCTGAGTACTGAGCACCCAGCACCATGAGTACTGAGCACCCAGCACCCTGAGTACTGAGCACTCAGCACCCTGAGTACTGAGCACCGAGCACCCCGAGCACTGAGCTCCCTGCACCCTGAGCACTGAGCACCCTGAGGACTGAGCACCCAGCAACCTGAGCACTGAGCACCCAGCACCCTGAGTACTGAGCACCGATCACCCTGAGCACTGAGCACCCAGCACCCCGAGCACTGAGCACCCAGCACCCTGAGTACTGAGCACCCAGCACCCTGAGCACTGAGCACCCAGCACCCTGAGTACTGAGCACCCTGAGTACTGAGCAACGATCACCCTGAGCACTGAGCACCCAGCACCCTGAGTACTGAGCACCCAGCACCCTGAGCACTGAGCACCCAGCACCCTGAGCACTGAGCACCCAGCACCCTGAGTTATGAGCACCCAGAACCCTGAGTACTGAGTACAAAGCACCCTGAGCACTGAGCACCCAGCACCCTGAGTACTGAGCACCGAGCACCCTGAGTACTGAGCACCCAGCACCCTGAGTACTGAGCACCCAGCACCCTGAGTACTGAGCACCCAGCACCCTGAGTACTGAGTACCCAGCACCCTGAGCACTGTGCACCCAGCACCCTGAGTACTGAGCACCGAGCACCCCGAGCACTGAGCAACCAGCACCCTGAGTACTGAGCACTGAACCCCCTGAGTACTAAGCACCGAACACCCTGAGTACTGAGCACCCAGCACCCTGAGGACTGAGCACCCAGCACCCTGAGCACTGAGCACCCAGCACCCTGAGTAATGAGCACCCAGCACCCTGAGTACTGAGCACCCAGCACCCCGAGCACTGAGCACCCAGCACCCCGAGCACTGAGCACCCAGCACCCCGAGCACTGAGCACCCAGCACCCCGAGCACTGAGCACCCAGCACCCCGAGCACTGAGACCCAGCACCCTGAGCACTGAGCACCCAGCACCCTGAGCACTGAGCACCCAGCACCCTGAGTACTGAGTACTCAGCACCCTGAGCACTGAGCACCCAGCACCCTGAGTACTGATCACCGAGCACCCCGAGCACTGAGCACCCAGCACCCTGAGTACTGATCACCGAGCACCCCGAGCACTGAGCACCCAGCACCCTGAGTACTGAGCACCCAGCACCCCGAGCACTGAGCACCCAGCACCCCGAGCACTGAGCACCCAGCACCCCGAGCACTGAGCACCCAGCACCCCGAGCACTGAGCACCCAGCACCCCGAGCACTGAGCACCCAGCACCCTGAGCACTGAAAACCCAGCACCCTGAGCACTGAGCACCCAGCACCCTGAGTACTGAGTACTCAGCACCCTGAGCACTGAGCACCCAGCACCCTGAGAACTGATCACCGAGCACCCTGAGCACTGAGCACCCAGCACCCTGAGTACTGATCACCGAGCACCCCGAGCACTGAGCACCCAGCATCCTGAGTACTGAGCACCCAGCACCCTGAGTACTGAGCACCCAGCACCCTGAGTACTGAGTACCCACCACCCCGAGCACTGAGCACCCAGCACCCTGAGCACTGAGCAGCCAGCACCCTCAGCACTGAGCACCCACCACCCCGAGCACTGAGCACCCAGCACCCTGAGCACTGAGCACCCAGCACCCCGAGTACTGAGCACCCAGCACCCCGAGTACTTAGCACCGAGCACCCCGAGCACTGAGCACCCAGCACCCTGAGTACTGAGCACCCAGTACCCTGAGTACTGAGCTCCCCGAGTACTGAGCACCCAGCACCCCGAGCACTGAGCACCCAGCACCCTGAGTACTGAGAACAGATCACCCTGAGTACTGAGCACCCAGAACCCTGAGTACTGAGCCCCCAGCACCCTGAGTACTGAGCACCCAGCACCCTGAGCACTGAGCACCCAGCACCCTGAGCACTGAGCACCCAGCACCCTGAGTTATGAGCACCCAGAACCCTGAGTACTGAGTACAAAGCACCCTGAGCACTGAGCTCCCTGCACCCTGAGCACTGAGCACCCTGAGGACTGAGCACCCAGCAACCTGAGCACTGAGCACCCAGCACCCTGAGTACTGAGCACCGATCACCCTGAGCACTGAGCACCCAGCACCCCGAGCACTAAGCACCCAGCACCCTGAGTACTGAGCACCCAGCACACTGAGCACTGAGCACCCAGCACCCTGAGTACTGAGCACCCTGAGTACTGAGCAACGATCACCCTGAGCACTGAGCACCCAGCACCCTGAGTACTGAGCACCCAGCACCCTGAGCACTGAGCACCCAGCACCCTGAGCACTGAGCACACAGCACCCTGAGTTATGAGCACCCAGAACCCTGAGTACTGAGTACAAAGCACCCTGAGCACTGAGCACCCAGCACCCTGAGTACTGAGCACCGAGCACCCTGAGTACTGAGCACCCAGCACCCTGAGTACTGAGCACCCAGCACCCTGAGTACTGAGCACCCAGCACCCTGAGTACTGAGCACCCAGCACCCTGAGCACTGTGCACCCAGCACCCTGAGTACTGAGCACCCAGCACCCCGAGCACTGAGCACCCAGCACCCCGAGCACTGAGCACCCAGCACCCTGAGTACTGATCACCGAGCACCCTGAGCACTGAGCACCCAGCACCCTGAGTACTGAGTACTCAGCACCCTGAGCACTGAGCACCCAGCACCCTGAGTACTGATCACCGAGCACCCCGAGCACTGAGCACCCAGCACCCTGAGTACTGATCACCGAGCACCCCGAGCACTGAGCACCCAGCACCCTGAGTACTGAGCACCCAGCACCCTGAGCACTGAGCACCCAGCACCCCGAGCACTGAAAACCCAGCACCCTGAGCACTGAGCACCCAGCACCCCGAGCACTGAGCACCCAGCACCCCGAGCACTGAGCACCCAGCACCCTGAGAACTGATCACCGAGCACCCTGAGCACTGAGCACCCAGCACCCTGAGTACTGATCACCGAGCACCCCGAGCACTGAGCACCCAGCATCCTGAGTACTGAGCACCCAGCACCCTGAGTACTGAGCACCCAGCACCCTGAGTACTGAGCACCCACCACCCCGAGCACTGAGCACCCAGCACCCTGAGCACTGAGCAGCCAGCACCCTCAGCACTAAGCACCCACCACCCCGAGCACTGAGCACCCAGCACCCTGAGCACTGAGCACCCAGCACCCCGAGTACTGAGCACCCAGCACCCCGAGTACTTAGCACCGAGCACCCCGAGCACTGAGCACCCAGCACCCTGAGTACTGAGCACCCAGTACCCTGAGTACTGAGCTCCCCGAGTACTGAGCACCCAGCACCCCGAGCACTGAGCACCCAGCACCCTGAGTACTGAGAACAGATCACCCTGAGTACTGAGCACCCAGCACCCTGAGTACTGAGCCCCCAGCACCCTGAGTACTGAGCACCCAGCACCCCGAACACTGAGCACCCAGCACCACGAGAATGAGCACCCAGCACCCTGAGTACTGAGAACCGAGCACCCTGAGTACTGAGCACCCAGCACCCTGAGTACTGAGCACCCAGCACCCCGAGCACTGAGCACCCAGCACCTCGAGAATGAGCACCCAGCACCCTGAGTACTGAGCACCCAGCACCCCGAGCACGGAGCACCCAGGACCCTGAGCACTGAGTACTGAGCACCCAGCACCCTGAGTACTGAGCACCGAGCTCCCCGAGCACTGAGCACCCAGCACCCTGAGCACTGAGCACCCAGCACCCTGAGCACTGAGCACCCAGCACCCTCAGTACTGAGCACCCAGCACCCCGAGCACTGAGCACCCAGCACCACGAGAATGAGCACCCAGCACCCTGAGTACTGAGAACCGAGCACCCTGAGTACTGAGCACCCAGCACCCTGAGTACTGAGCCCCCAGCACCCTGAGTACTGAGCACCCAGCACCCCGAGCACTGAGCACCCAGCACCTCGAGAATGAGCACCCAGCACCCTGAGTACTGAGCACCCAGCACCCCGAGCACGGAGCACCCAGGACCCTGAGCACTGAGTACTGAGCACCCAGCACCCTGAGTACTGAGCACCGAGCTCCCCGAGCACTGAGCACCCAGCACCCTGAGTACTGAGCACTCAGCACCCTGAGCACTGAGCACCCAGCACCCTGAGTACTGAGCACTGAGAACCCAGCACCCCGAGCACTGAGCACCAGCACCCTGTGTACTGAGCACTGAGCACCCTGATTACTAAGCACCCAGCACCCTGA
This sequence comes from Microtus oregoni, assembly GCF_018167655.1. Lineage (NCBI taxonomy): Eukaryota > Metazoa > Chordata > Mammalia > Rodentia > Cricetidae > Microtus > Microtus oregoni. The sequence goes on from NW_024543344.1 coordinate 143,908, forward strand.
GTACTGAGAACCCAGGACCCTGAGCACTGAGCACCGAGCACCCCGAGCACTGAGCACCCAGCACCCTGAGCACTCAGCACCCATCACCCCGATCACTGAGCACCCAGCACCCTGAGCACTGAGCACCCAGCACCCTGAGCACTGAGCACCCAGCACCCAGAGCACTGAGCACCCAGCACCCTGAGCACTGAGCACCCAGCACCCTGAGTACTGAGCACCCAGCACCCTGAGTACTGAGCACCCACCACCCCGAGCACTGAGCACCCAGCACCCTGAGCACTGAGCAGCCAGCACCCTCAGCACTAAGCACCCACCACCCCGAGCACTGAGCACCCAGCACCCTGAGCACTGAGCACCCAGCACCCCGAGTACTGAGCACCCAGCACCCCGAGTACTTAGCACCGAGCACCCCGAGCACTGAGCACCCAGCACCCTGAGTACTGAGCACCCAGTACCCTGAGTACTGAGCTCCCCGAGTACTGAGCACCCAGCACCCCGAGCACTGAGCACCCAGCACCCTGAGTACTGAGAACAGATCACCCTGAGTACTGAGCACCCAGCACCCTGAGTACTGAGCCCCCAGCACCCTGAGTACTGAGCACCCAGCACCCCGAGCACTGAGCACCCAGCACCACGAGAATGAGCACCCAGCACCCTGAGTACTGAGAACCGAGCACCCTGAGTACTGAGCACCCAGCACCCTGAGTACTGAGCCCCCAGCACCCTGAGTACTGAGCACCCAGCACCCCGAGCACTGAGCACCCAGCACCTCGAGAATGAGCACCCAGCACCCTGAGTACTGAGCACCCAGCACCCCGAGCACGGAGCACCCAGGACCCTGAGCACTGAGTACTGAGCACCCAGCACCCTGAGTACTGAGCACCGAGCTCCCCGAGCACTGAGCACCCAGCACCCTGAGCACTGAGCACCCAGCACCCTGAGCACTGAGCCCCCAGCACCCTGAGTACTGAGCACCCAGCACCCCGAGCACTGAGCACCCAGCACCACGAGAATGAGCACCCAGCACCCTGAGTACTGAGAACCGAGCACCCTGAGTACTGAGCACCCAGCACCCTGAGTACTGAGCCCCCAGCACCCTGAGTACTGAGCACCCAGCACCCCGAGCACTGAGCACCCAGCACCTCGAGAATGAGCACCCAGCACCCTGAGTACTGAGCACCCAGCACCCCGAGCACGGAGCACCCAGGACCCTGAGCACTGAGTACTGAGCACCCAGCACCCTGAGTACTGAGCACCGAGCTCCCCGAGCACTGAGCACCCAGCACCTTGAGTACTGAGCACTCAGCACCCTGAGCACTGAGCACCCAGCACCCTGAGTACTGAGCACTGAGAACCCAGCACCCCGAGCACTGAGCACCCAGCACCCTGTGTACTGAGCACTGAGCACCCTGATTACTAAGCACCCAGCACCCTGAGTACTGAGAACCCAGGACCCTGAGCACTGAGCACCGAGCACCCCGAGCACTGAGCACCCAGCACCCTGAGCACTCAGCACCCATCACCCCGATCACTGAGCACCCAGCACCCTGAGCACTGAGCACCCAGCACCCTGAGCACTGAGCACCCAGCACCCAGAGCACTGAGCACCCAGCACCCTGAGCACTGAGCACCCAGCACCCTGAGTACTGAGCACCCAGCACCCTGAGTACTGAGCACCCTGAGTACTGAGCACCGATCACCCTGAGCACTGAGCACCCAGCACCCTGAGTACTGAGCACCCAGCACCCTGAGCACTGAGCACCCAGCACCCTGAGCATTGAGCACCCAGCACCCTGAGTACTGAGCACCCAGAACCCTGAGTACTGAGCACCCAGCACCCTGAGCACTGAGCACCCAGCACCCTGAGTACTGAGCACCCAGCACCCTGAGTACTGAGCACTGATCACCCTGAGCACTGAGCACCCAGCACCCCGAGCACTGAGCACCCAGCACCCTGAGTACTGAGCACCTAGCACCCTGAGCACTGAGCACCGAGCACCCTGAGTACTGAACACCCAGCACCCTGAGCACTGAGAACTGAGCACCCAGCACCCTGAGCACTGAGCACTGAGCACCCAGCACCCCGAGCACTGAGCACACAGCACCCTGAGCACCCAGCACCCTGAGCACTGAGCACCCTGAGCACTGAGCACCCTGAGCACTGAGCACTGAGCACCCAGCACCCTGAGTACTGAGCACCCAACACTCTGAGCACTGAGCACCCAGCACGCTGAGTACTGAGCACTGAGCACACAGCACCCTGAGCACTGAGCACCCAGCACCCTGAGCACTGAGCACCCAGCACCCCGAGCACTGAGCACCCAGCACCCTGAGCACCCAGCACCCTGAGCACTGAGCACCCTGAGTACTGAGCACCCAGCACCCTGAGCACTGAGCACACAGCACCCTGAGTACTGAGCACCCTGAGTACTGAGCACCGATCACCCTGAGCACTGAGCACCCAGCACCCTGAGTACTGAGCACCCAGCACCCTGAGCACTGAGCACCCAGCACCCTGAGTACTGAGCACCCAGAACCCTGAGTACTGAGTACAAAGCACCCTGAGCACTGAGCACCCAGCACCCTGAGTACTGAGCAGCGAGCACCCTGAGTACTGAGCACCCAACACCCTGAGTACTGAGCACCCAGCACCCTGAGCACTGAGCACCCAGCACCCTGAGTACTGAGCCCCCAGCACCCTGAGTACTGAGCACCCAGCACCCTGAGTACGGAGCACCCAGCACCCTGAGTACTGAGCACCCAGCACCCTGAGTATTGAGCACCGAGCACCCCGAGCACTGAGCAACCAGCACCCTGAGTACTGAGCACTGAGCACCCTGAGTACTAAGCACCGAACACCCTGAGTACTGAGCACCCAGCACCCTGAGGACTGAGCACCCAGCACCCTGAGCACTGAGCACCCAGCACCCTGAGTAATGAGCACCCAGCACCCTGAGTACTGAGCACCCAGCACCCTGAGCACTGAGCACCCAGCACCCTGAGTACTGAGTACTCAGCACCCTGAGCATTGAGCACCCAGCACGCTGAGTACTGATCACCGAGCACCCCGAGCACTGAGCACCCAGCACCCTGAGCACTGAGCACCCAGCACCCTGAATAATGAGCACCCAGCACCCTGAGTACTGATCACCGAGCACCCCGAGCACTGAGCACCCAGCACCCTGAGTACTGAGCACCCAGCACCCTGAATACTTAGCACCCAGCACCCTGAGTACTGAGCACCCAGCACCCTGCGCACTGAGCACAAAGCACGCTGAGTACTGAGCACTGAACACCCTGAGTACTGAGCACCGAGGACCCTGAGCACTGAGCACCCAGCACGCTGAGTACTGAGCACTGAGCACCCTGAGTACTGAGCACCTAGCACCCTGAGTACTGAGCACCCAGCACCCTGAGCACTGAGCAGCCAGCACCCTCAGCACTGAGCACCCAGCACCCCGAGCACTGAGCACCAAGCACCCTGAGCACTGAGCACCCAGCACCCCGAGTACTGAGCACCGAGCACCCCGAGCTCTGAGCACCCAGCAGCCTGCGTACTGAGCACCCAGTACCCTGAGTACTGAGCACCCCGAGTACTGATCAACCAGCACCCCGAGCACTGAGCACCCAGCACCCTGAGTACTGAGAACAGATCACCCCGAGCACGGAGCACCCAGGACCCCGAGCACTGAGTACTGAGCACCCAGCACCCTGAGTACTGAGCACCGAGCTCCCCGAGCACTGAGCACCCAGCACCCTGAGCACTGAGCACCCAGCACCCTGAGCACTGAACACCCAGCACCCTGAGTACTGAGCACCCAGCACGCTGAGTACTGAGCACTCAGCACCCTGAGCACTGAGCACCCAGCACCCTGAGTACTGAGCACTGAGCACCCAGCACCCTGAGCACTGAGCACCCAGCACCCTGAGTACTGAGCACCCAGCACCCTGAGTACTGAGCACCCAGCACCCTGAGTACTGAGCACCGAGCACCCTGAGTACTGAGCACCGAGCACCCTGAGTACTGAGCACCCAGCACCCTGAGCACTGAGCACCCAGCACCCTGAGTACTGAGCACCCAGCACCCTGAGTACTGAGCACCCAGCACCCCGAGCACTGAGCACCCAGCACCCTGAGTACTGAGCACCTAGCACCCCGAGCACTGAGCACCCAGCACCCTGAGCACTGAGCACAAAGCACGCTGAGTACTGAGCACCCTGAGTACTGAGCATAGAGGACCCTGAGCACTGAGCACCCAGCACCCTGAGCACTGAGCACCCAGCACCCCGAGAATGAGCACCCAGCGCCCTGAGTACTGAGAACCGAGCACCCTGAGTACTGAGCACCCAGCACGCTGAGCACTGAGCACCCAGCACCCCGAGTACTGAGCACCCAGCACCCCGAGCACTGAGCACCCAGCACCCCGAGCACTGAGCACCCTGAATACTGAGCACCCAGCACCCTGAGTACTGTGCACTAAGCACCCAGAGCGCTGAGCACCCAGGACCCCGAGTACTGAGCACCCAGCACCCTGAGTACTGAGCACCGAGCTCCCCGAGCACTGAGCACCCTGAGTACTGAGCACCCAGCACCCTGAGTACTGAGCACCCAGCACCCTGAGCACTGAGCACACAGCACCCTGAGTACTGAGCACCCAGCACCATGAGCACTGAGCACACAGCACCCTGAGTACTGAGCACCCTGAGGACTGAGCACCGATCACCATGAGCACTGAGCACCCAGCACCCTGAGTACTGAGCACCCAGCACCCTGAGCACTGAGCACCCAGCACCCTGAGTACTGAGCAGAGAGCACACTGATCACTGAGCACCCAGCACCCTGAGTACTGAGCACCCAGCACCCTGAGTACTGAGCACCGAGCACCCCGAGTACTGAGCACCCAGCACCCTGAGCACTCAGCACCCAGCACACCGAGCACTGAGCACCCAGCACCCTGAGTACTGAGCTCCCAGCACCCCGAGCCCTGAGCACCCAGCACCCTGAGTACTGAGCACCCTGAGTACTGAGCACCGATCACCCTGAGCACTGAGCACCCAACACCCTGAGTACTGAGCACCCACCGTACTGAGCACTGAGCACACTGAGCACTGAGCACCCAGCACCCTGAGTACTGAGCACCGAGCACCCTGAGCACTGAGCACCCAGCACCCTGAGTACTGAGCACCGAGCACCCCGAGCACTGAGCACCCAGCACCCCGAGCACTGAGCACCCAGCACCCCGAGCACTGAGCACCCAGCACCCGTAGCACTGAGGACCCAGCACCCCGAGCAATGAGCACCCAGCACCCTGAGTACTGAGCACCCAGCACCCCGAGTACGGAGCACCCAGCAAACTGAGCACCGAGCACCCAGCACCCCGAGCACTGAGCACCCACCACCCTGAGCACTGAGCACCCAGCACCCTGAGTACTGAGCACTGAGCTCCCCGAGTACTGAGCACCCACCACCCCGTGCACTGAGCACCGACGACACCGAGCACTGAGCACCCAGCTCCCCGAGCACTGAGCACCCAGCACCCTGAGCACTGAGCACCCAGCACCCTGAGCACTGAGCACCCAGCACCCCGAGCACTGAGCACCCAGCAACCCGAGCACTGAGCACCCAGCACCCCGAGCACTGAGCACCCAGCACCCTGAGTACTGAGCACCCAGCACCCTGAGTACTCAGCACCCAGCACCCTGAGCACTGAGCAACCAGCACCCTGAGTACTGAGCACCCTGCACCCCAAGCACTAAGCACCCTGAGAACTGAGCACCCAGCACCCCAAGCACTGAGCACCCTGAGTACTGAGCACCCAGCACCCTGATTAATGAGCACACAGCACCCCGAGAACTGAGCACCCAGCACCCTGAGTATTGAGCACCGAGCACCCTGAGTACTGAGCACCCAGCACCCTGAGTACTGAGCACCCAGTGTACTGAGCACCGAGCACCCAGCACCCTGAGTACTGAGCACCCAGCCCCCTGAGCACTGAGCACCCAGCACCCTGAGTACTGAGCACCGAGCACCCTGAGTACTGAGCACCCAGCACCCCGAGCACTGAGCACCCAGCACCCCGAGCACTGAGCACCCAGCACCCTGAGCACTGAGCACCCTGAGTACTGAGCACTGAGCACCCTGAGTACTGAGCACCCAGCACCCTGAGTATTGAGCACCCAGCAACCTGAGCACTGAGCACCGAGCACCCTGAGCACTGAGCACCAAGCACCCTGAGTACTGAGCACCCTGAGTACTGAGCACACAGCACCGTGAGCACTGAGCACCCAGCACCCCGAGCACTGAGCACCCAGCACCCTGAGCACTGAGCACCCTGAGTACTGAGCACTGAGCACCCTGAGTACTGAGCACTGAGCACCCTGAGTACTGAGCACCCAGCACCCTGAGTACTGAGCACCCAGCACCCTGAGCAATGAGCACCCGGAGTACTGAGCACCCAGCACCCTGAGTACTAAGCACCGAGCACCCTGAGTACTGAGCACCCAGTACCCTGAGCACTGAACACACAGCACCCTGAGTACTGAGCACCCCGAGCATTGAGCACCGAGCACCCTGAGCACTGAGGACCCAGCACCCTGAGTACTGAGCACCCAGCAACCTGAGCACTGAGCACCCAGCACCCTGAGTACTGAGTACTCAGCACCCTGAGCACTGAGCACCCAGCACCCTGAGTACTGATCACCCTGAGTACTGAGCACCGATCACCCTGAGCACTGAGCACCCAGCACCCTGAGTACTGAGCACACAGCACCCTGAGCACTGAGCACCCAGCACCCTGAGCACTGAGCACCCAGCACCCTGAGTACTGAGCACCCAGAACCCTGAGTACTGAGTACAAAGCACCCTGAGCACTGAGCACCCAGCACCCTGAGTACTGAGCAGCGAGCACCCTGAGTACTGAGCACCCAGCACCCTGAGTACTGAGCACCCAGCACCCTGAGCACTGAGCACCCAGCACCCTGAGTACTGAGCCCCCAGCACCCTGAGTACTGAGCACCCAGCTCCCTGAGTACGGAGCACCCAGCACCCTGAGTACTGAGCACCCAGCACCCTGAGTATTGAGCACTGAGCACCCCGAGCACTGAGCAACCAGCACCCTGAGTACTGAGCACTGAGCACCCTGAGTACTAAGCACCGAACACCCTGAGTACTGAGCACCCAGCACCCTGAGGACTGAGCACCCAGCACCCTGAGCACTGAGCACCCAGCACCCTGAGTAATGAGCACCCAGCACCCTGAGTACTGAGCACCCAGAACCCTGAGCACTGAGCACCCAGCACCCTGAGTACTGAGTACTCAGCACCCTGAGCACTGAGCACCCAGCACCCTGAGTACTGATCACCGAGCACCCCGAGCACTGAGCACCCAGCACCCTGAGCACTGAGCACCCAGCACCCTGAATAATGAGCACCCAGCACCCTGAGTACTGATCACCGAGCACCCCGAGCACTGAGCACCCAGCACCCTGAGTACTGAGCACCCAGCACCCTGAATACTGAGCACCGAGCACCCTGAGTACTGAGCACCCAGCACCCTGCGCACTGAGCACAAAGCACGCTGAGTACTGAGCACTGAACACCCTGAGTACTGAGCACCGAGGACCCTGAGCACTGAGCACCCAGCACGCTGAGTACTGAGCACTGAGCACCCTGAGTACTGAGCACCTAGCACCCTGAGTACTGAGCACCCAGCACCCTGAGCACTGAGCAGCCAGCACCCTCAGCACTGAGCACCCAGCACCCCGAGCACTGAGCACCAATCACCATGAGCACTGAGCACCCAGCACCCCGAGTACTGAGCACCGAGCACCCCGAGCTCTGAGCACCCAGCAGCCTGAGTACTGAGCACCCAGTACCCTGAGTACTGAGCACCCCGAGTACTGATCACCCAGCACCCCGAGCACTGAGCACCCAGCACCCTGAGTACTGAGAACAGATCACCCCGAGCACGGAGCACCCAGGACCCCGAGCACTGAGTACTGAGCACCCAGCACCCTGAGTACTGAGCACCGAGCTCCCCGAGCACTGAGCACCCAGCACCCTGAGCACTGAGCACCCAGCACCCTGAGCACTGAACACCCAGCACCCTGAGTACTGAGCACCCAGCACGCTGAGTACTGAGCACTCAGCACCCTGAGCACTGAGCACCCAGCACCCTGAGTACTGAGCACTGAGCACCCAGCACCCTGTGCACTGAGCACCCAGCACCCTGAGTACTGAGCACCCAGCACCCTGAGTACTGAGCACCCAGCACCCTGAGTACTGAGCACCGAGCACCCTGAGTACTGAGCACCGAGCACCCTGAGTACTGAGCACCCAGCACCCTGAGCACTGAGCACCCAGCACCCTGAGTACTGAGCACCCAGCACCCTGAGTACTGAGCACCCAGCACCCCGAGCACTGAGCACCCAGCACCCTGAGTACTGAGCACCTAGCACCCCGAGCACTGAGCACCCAGCACCCTGAGCACTGAGCACAAAGCACGCTGAGTACTGAGCACCCTGAGTACTGAGCATAGAGGACCCTGAGCACTGAGCACCCAGCACCCTGAGCACTGAGCACCCAGCACCCCGAGAATGAGCACCCAACGCCCTGAGTACTGAGAACCGAGCACCCTGAGTACTGAGCACCCAGCACGCTGAGCACTGAGCACCAAGCACCCCGAGTACTGAGCACCCAGCACCCCGAGCACTGAGCACCCAGCACCACGAGAATGAGCACCCAGCACCCTGAGTACTGAGCACCCAGCACCCTGAGTAATGAGCACCCAGCACCCCGAGCACTGAGCACCCTGAATACTGAGCACCCAGCACCCTGAGTACTGTGCACTAAGCACCCAGAGCGCTGAGCACCCAGGACCCCGAGCACTGAGTACTGAGCACCCAGCACCCTGAGTACTGAGCACCGAGCTCCCCGAGCACTGAGCACCCTGAGTACTGAGCACCCAGCACCCTGAGTACTGAGCACCCAGCACCCTGAGCACTGAGCACACAGCACCCTGAGTACTGAGCACCCAGCACCATGAGCACTGAGCACACAGCACCCTGAGTACTGAGCACCCTGAGGACTGAGCACCGATCACCATGAGCACTGAGCACCCAGCACCCTGAGTACTGAGCACCCAGCACCCTGAGCACTGAGCACCCAGCACCCTGAGTACTGAGCAGAGAGCACCCTGATCACTGAGCACCCAGCACCCTGAGTACTGAGCACACAGCACCCTGAGTACTGAGCACCGAGCACCCCGAGTACTGAGCACCCAGCACCCTGAGCACTCAGCACCCAGCACACCGAGCACTGAGCACCCAGCACCCTGAGTACTGAGCTCCCAGCACCCCGAGCCCTGAGCACCCAGCACCCTGAGTACTGAGCACCCTGAGTACTGAGCACCGATCACCCTGAGCACTGAGCACCCAACACCCTGAGTACTGAGCACCCACCGTACTGAGCACTGAGCACACTGAGCACTGAGCACCCAGCACCCTGAGTACTGAGCACCGAGCACCCTGAGCACTGAGCACCCAGCACCCTGAGTACTGAGCACCGAGCACCCCGAGCACTGAGCACCCAGCACCCCGAGCACTGAGCACCCAGCACCCCGAGCACTGAGCACCCAGCACCCGTAGCACTGAGGACCCAGCACCCCGAGCAATGAGCACCCAGCACCCTGAGTACTGAGCACCCAGCACCCCGAGTACTGAGCACCCAGCAAACTGAGCACCGAGCACCCAGCACCCCGAGCACTGAGCACCCACCACCCTGAGCACTGAGCACCCAGCACCCTGAGTACTGAGCACTGAGCTCCCCGAGTACTGAGCACCCACCACCCCGTGCACTGAGCACCGAGGACACCGAGCACTGAGCACCCAGCTCCCCGAGCACTGAGCACCCAGCACCCTGAGCACTGAGCACCCAGCACCCTGAGCACTGAGCACCCAGCACCCCGAGCACTAAGCACCCAGCAACCCGAGCACTGAGCACCCAGCACCCCGAGCACTGAGCACCCAGCACCCTGAGTACTGAGCACCCAGCACCCTGAGTACTCAGCACCCAGCACCCTGAGCACTGAGCAACCAGCACCCTGAGTACTGAGCACCCTGCACCCCAAGCACTAAGCACCCTGAGAACTGAGCACCCAGCACCCCAAGCACTGAGCACCCTGAGTACTGAGCACCAAGCACCCTGATTAATGAGCACCCAGCACCCCGAGAACTGAGCACCCAGCACCCTGAGTATTGAGCACCGAGCACCCTGAGTAGTGAGCACCCAGCACCCTGAGTACTGAGCACCCAGTGTACTGAGCACCGAGCACCCAGCACCCTGAGTACTGAGCACCCAGCCCCCTGAGCACTGAGCACCCAGCACCCTGAGTACTGAGCACCGAGCACCCTGAGTACTGAGCACCCAGCACCCCGAGCACTGAGCACCCAGCACCCCGAGCACTGAGCACCCAGCACCCTGAGCACTGAGCACCCTGAGTACTGAGCACTGAGCACCCTGAGTACTGAGCACCCAGCACCCTGAGTATTGAGCACCCAGCAACCTGAGCACTGAGCACCGAGCACCCTGAGCACTGAGCACCAAGCACCCTGAGTACTGAGCACCCTGAGTACTGAGCACACAGCACCGTGAGCACTGAGCACCCAGCACCCCGAGCACTGAGCACCCAGCACCCTGAGCACTGAGCACCCTGAGTACTGAGCACTGAGCACCCTGAGTACTGAGCACTGAGCACCCTGAGTACTGAGCACCCAGCACCATGAGTACTGAGCACCGAGCACCCTGAGCACTGAGCACCCAGCACCCTGAGTACTGAGCACCCAGCACCCTGAGCACTGAGCACCCAGCACCCTGAGTAATGAGCACTGAGCACCCAGCACCCCGAGCACTGAGCACTCAGCATCCTGTGTACTGAGCACTGAGTACCCAGCACCCCGAGCACTGAGCACCCAGCACCCTGAGCACTGAGCACCCTGAGTACTGAGCACCCAGCACCCTGAGCACTGAGCACCCAGCACTCTGAGCACTGAGCACCCAGCACCCAGAGCACTGAGCACCCTGAGTACTGAGCACTGAGCACCCTGAGCACTGAGCACCGAGCACCCTGAGTGCTGAGCACTGAGCACCCTGACCACTGAGCACCCAGCACCCTGAGTACTGAGCACCCAGCACCCTGAGCACTGAGGACGGAGCACCCTGAGTACTAAGCACAAAGCACCCTGAGTACTGAGCACCCAGCACCCTGAGCACTGAGCACCCAGCACACTGAGTACTGAGCACTGAGCACCCTGAGTACTGAGCACCGAGCACCCTGAGCACTGAGCACCCAGCACGCTGAGTACTGAGCACTGAGCACCCTGATTACTGAGCACTGAGCACCCTGAGTACTGAGCACCCAGCACCCTGAGTATTGAGCACCCAGCAACCTGAGCACTGAGCACCAAGCACCCTGAGCACTGAGCACCCAGCACCCTGAGCACTGAGCACCCAGCACCCTGAGCACTTAGCACCCTGAGGACTGAGCACCCAGCACCCTGAGTACTGAGCACCCAGCACCCTGAGTACTGAGCACCCAGCATCCTGAGTACTGAGCACCCTGAGTACTGAGCACCCAGCATCCCGAGCACTGAGCACCCAGCATCCTGAGTACTGTGCAACCTGAGCACTGAGCACCCAGCACCCTGAGTACTGAGCACCGAGCACCCTGAGCACTGAGCACCCAGCACCATGAGTACTGAGCACCGAGCACCCCGAGCACTGAGCACCCAGCACCCGTAGCACTGAGGACCCAGCACCCCGAGCAATGAGCACCCAGAACCCTGAGTACTGAGCACCCAGCACCCCGAGTACTGAGCACCCAGCAACCTGAGCACCGAGGACCCAGCACCCTGAGTACTGAGCACCCTTCACCCCAAGCACTGAGCACCCTGAGAACTGAGCACCCAGCACCCCAAGCACTGAGAACCCTGAGTACTGAGCACCCAGCACCCTGATTAATGAACACCCAGCACCCCGAGAACTGAGCACCCAGCACCCTGAGTATTGAGCACCGAGCACCCTGAGTACTGAGCACCCAGCACCCTGAGTACTGAGCACCCAGTGTACTGAGCACCGAGCACCCAGCACCCTGAGTACTGAGCACCCAGCACCCTGAGCACTGAGCACCCAGCACCCTGAGTACTGAGCACCGAGCACCCTGAGTACTGAGCAACCAGCACCCCGAGCACTGAGCACCCAGCACCCCGAGCACTGAGCACCCAGCACCCTGAGCACTGAGCACCCTGAGTACTGATCACAGAGCACCCTGAGTACTGAGCACCCAGCACCCTGAGTATTGAGCACCCAGCAACCTGAGCACTGAGCACCAAGCACCCTGAGCACTGAGCACCAAGCACCCTGAGTACTGAGCACCCTGAGTACTGAGCACACAGCACCGTGAGCACTGACCACCCAGCACCCCGAGCACTGAGCACCCAGCACCCTGAGCACTGAGCACCCTGAGTACTGAGCACTGAGCACCCTGTGTACTGAGCACTGAGCACCCTGAGTACTGAGCACCCAGCACCCTGAGTACTGAGCACCCAGCACCCTGAGCAATGAGCACCCGGAGTACTGAGCACCCAGCACCCTGAGTACTAAGCACCGAGCACCCTGAGTACTGAGCACCCAGTACCCTGAGCACTGAACACACAGCACCCTGAGTACTGAGCACCCTGAGCATTGAGCACCCAGCACCCTGAGCACTGAGGACCCAGCACCCTGAGTACTGAGCACCCAGCACCCTGAGCACTGAGCACCCAGCACCCTGAGTACTGAGCACCCAGCACCCTGAGCACTGAGCACTCTGAGTAATGAGCACTGAGCACCCAGCACCCCGAGCACTGAGCACTCAGCACCCTGTGTACTGAGCACTGAGTACCCAGCACCCCGAGCACTGAGCACCCAGCACCCTGAGCACTGAGCACCCTGAGTACTGAGCACCCAGCACCCTGAGCACTGAGCACCCAGCACCCTGAGCACTGAGCACCCAGCACCCAGAGCACTGAGCACCCTGAGTACTGAGCACTGAGCACCCTGAGCACTGAGCACCGAGCACCCTGAGTGCTGAGCACTGAGCACCCTGACCACTGAGCACCCAGCACCCTGAGTACTGAGCACCCAGCACTCTGAGCACTGAGGACCGAGCACCCTGAGTACTAAGCACAAAGCACCCTGAGTACTGAGCACCCAGCACCCTGAGCACTGAGCACCCAGCACACTGAGTACTGAGCACTGAGCACCATGAGTACTGAGCACCGAGCACCCTGAGCACTGAGCACCCAGCACGCTGAGTACTGAGCACTGAGCACCCTGATTAATGAGCACCCGGCACCCCGAGAACTGAGCACCCAGCACCCTGAGTATTGAGCACCGAGCACCCTGAGTACTGAGCACCCAGCACCCTGAGTACTGAGCACCCAGTGTACTGAGCACCGAGCACCCAGCACCCTGAGTACTGAGCACCCAGCACCCTGAGCACTGAGCACCCAGCACCCTGAGTACTGAGCACCGAGCACGATGAGTACTGAGCACCCAGCACCCCGAGCACTGAGCACCCAGCACCCCGAGCACTGAGCACCCAGCACACCGAGCACTCAGCACCCAGCACCCCGAGCACTGAGCACCCAGCACACCGAGCACTGAGCACCCAGCACCCCGAGCACCGAGCACCATGAGTACTAAGCACCGAGCACCCTGAGCACTGAGCACCCAGCACCCTGAGCACTGAGCACCCAGCACCCTGAGTACTGAGCCCCCAGCACCCCGAGCACTGAGCACCCAGCACCGTGAGTACTGAGCACCCAGCACCCTGAGCACTGAGCACCGAGCACCCTGAGCACTGAGCACCGAGCACCCTGAGCACAGAGCACCCAGCACCCTGAGCACTGAGCACCCAGCACCCTGAGTACTGAGCACCCAGCACCCTGAGTACTGAGCACCCAGCACCCCGAGCACTGAGCACCCAGCACCCTGAGCACTGAGATCTGAGCACCCAGCACCCCGAGCACTGAGCACCCAGCACCCTGAGCACCCAGCACCCTGAGCACTGAGCACCCTGAGCACTGTGCACCCTCAGCACTGAGCACTAAGCACCCAGCACCCTGAGTACTGAGCACCCAACACTCTGAGCACTGAGCACACAGCACGCTGAGTACTGAGCACTGAGCACACAGCACCCTGAGTACTGAGCACCCAGCACCCCGAGCACTGAGCACCCAGCGCCCCGAGCACTGAGCACCCAGCACCCTGAGCACTGAGCACTGAGCACACTGAGCACTGAGCACCCAGCACCCCGAGTACTGAGCACTGAGAACCCTGAGTACTGAGCACCCAACACCCAGAGTACTGATCACCCAGCACCCTGAGAACTGAGCACCCAGCACCCTGAGTACTGAGCACCCAGCACCCTGAGTACTGAGCACCCAGCACCCTGAGCACTGAGCACTGAGCACCCAGCACCTTGAGCACTGAGCACTGACCACCCAGCACCCCGAGCACTGAGCACCCAGCACCCCGAGCACTGAGCACCCAGCGCCCTGAGCACTGAGCACCCAGCACACTGAGCACTGAGCACTGAGCAACCAGCCCCCTGAGTACTGAGCACCCAGCACCATGAGTACTGAGCACCCAGCACCCTGAGCACTGAGCACCCTGAGGACTGAGCACCCAGCACCCTGAGCACTGAGCACCCAGCACCCTGAGTACTGAGCACCGATCACCCTGAGCACTGAGCACCCAGCACCCCGAGCACTGAGCACCCAGCACCCCGAGCACTGAGCACCCAGCACCCCGAGCACTGAGCACCCAGCACCCCGAGCACTGAGCACCCAGCACCCTGAGCACTGAAAACCCAGCACCCTGAGCACTGAGCACCCAGCACCCTGAGTACTGAGTACTCAGCACCCTGAGCACTGAGCACCCAGCACCCTGAGTACTGAGCACCAAGCACCCTGAGCACTGAGCACCCAGCACCCTGAGTACTGAGCTCCCTGAGTACTGAGCACCGATCACCCTGAGCACTGAGCACCCAGCACCCTGAGTACTGAGCACCCAGCACCCTGAGCACTGAGCACCCAGCACCCTGAGCACTGAGCACCCAGCACCCTGAGTACTGAGCACCCAGCACCCTGAGTACTGAGCACCCAGCACCCTGAGCACTGAGCACAAAGCACACTGAGTACTGAGCACCCTGAATACTGAGCATAGAGGACCCTGAGCACTGAGCACCCAGCACCCTGAGCACTGAGCACCCAGCACACCGAGAATGAGCACCCAGCACCCTGAGTACTGAGAACCGAGCACCCTGAGTACTGAGCACGCAGCACGCTGAGCACTGAGCACACAGCACCCCGAGTACTGAGCACCCAGCACCCCGAGCACTGAGCACCCAGCACCACGAGAATGAGCACCCAGCACACTGAGTACTGAGCACCCAGCACCCTGAGTACTGAGCACCCTGAGTACTGAGCACCGATCACCCTGAGCACTGAGCACCCAACACCATGAGTACTGAGCACCCAACGTACTGAGCACCGAGCACACTGAGCACTGAGCACCCAGCACCCTGAGTACTGAGCACCGAGCACCCTGAGCACTGAGCACCCAGCACCCTGAGTACTGAGCACCGAGCACCCCGAGCACTGAGCACCCAGCACCCCGAGCACTGAGCACCCAGCACCCGTAGCACTGAGGACCCAGCACCCCGAGCAATGAGCACCCAGCACCCTGAGTACTGAGCACAAAGCACCCCGAGTACTGAGCACCCAGCAACCTGAGCACCGAGCACCCAGCACCCCGAGCACTGAGCACCCAGCACCCTGAGCACTGAGCACCCAGCACCCTGAGTACTGAGCACTGAGCTCCCCGAGTACTGAGCACCCACCACCCCGAGCACTGAGCACCGAGGACACCGAGCACTGAGCACCCAGCACCCTGAGCACTGAGCACCCAGCACCCTGAGCACTGAGCACCCAGCACCCTGAGCACTGAGCACCCAGCACCCCGAGCACTAAGCACCCAGCAACCCGAGCACTGAGCACCCAGCACCCCGAGCACTGAGCACACAGCACCCTGAGTACTGAGCACCTAGCACCCTGAGTACTCAGCACCCAGCACCCTGAGCACTGAGCAACCAGCACCCTGAGTACTGAGCACCCTTCACCCCAAGCACTGAGCACCCTGAGAACTGAGCACCCAGCACCCCAAGCACTGAGAACCCTGAGTACTGAGCACCCAGCACCCTGATTAATGAGCACCCAGCACCCCGAGAACTGAGCACCCAGCACCCTGAGTATTGAGCACCGAGCAGCCTGAGTACTGAGCACCCAGCACCCTGAGTACTGAGCACCCAGTGTACTGAGCACCGAGCACCCAGCACCCTGAGTACTGAGCACCCAGCACCCTGAGCACTGAGCACCCAGCACCCTGAGTACTGAGCACCGAGCACCCTGAGTACTGAGCAACCAGCACCCCGAGCACTGAGCACCCAGCACCCCGAGCACTGACCAACCAGCACCCTGAGCACTGAGCACCCTGAGTACTGAGCACAGAGCACCCTGAGTACTGAGCACCCAGCACCCTGAGTATTGAGCACCCAGCAACCTGAGCACTGAGCACCAAGCACCCTGAGCACTGAGCACCAAGCACCCTGAGTACTGAGCACCCTGAGTACTGAGCACACAGCACTGTGAGCACTGAGCACCCAGCACCCCGAGCACTGAGCACCCAGCACCCTGAGCACTGAGCACCCTGAGTACTGAGCACTGAGCACCCTGAGTACTGAGCACTGAGCACCCTGAGTACTGAGCACCCAGCACCCTGAGCAATGAGCACCCGGAGTACTGAGCACCCAGCACCCTGAGTACTAAGCACCGAGTACCCTGAGTACTGAGCACCCAGTACCCTGAGCACTGAACACACAGCACCCTGAGTACTGAGCACCCTGAGCATTGAGCACCCAGCACCCTGTGCACTGAGGACCCAGCACCCTGAGTACTGAGCACCCAGCACCCTGAGCACTGAGCACCCAGCACCCTGAGTACTGAGCACCCAGCACCCTGAGCACTGAGCACTCTGAGTAATGAGCACTGAGCACCCAGCACCCCGAGCACTGAGCACTCAGCACCCTGTGTACTGAGCACTGAGTACCCAGCACCCCGAGCACTGAGCACCCAGCACCCTGAGCACTGAGCACCCTGAGTACTGAGCACCCAGCACCCTGAGCACTGAGCACCCAGCACCCTGAGCACTGAGCACCCAGCACCCAGAGCACTGAGCACCCTGAGTACTGAGCACTGAGCACCCTGAGCACTGAGCACCGAGCACCCTGAGTGCTGAGCACTGAGCACCCTGACCACTGAGCACCCAGCACCCTGAGTACTGAGCACCCAGCACCCTGAGCACTGAGGACCGAGCACCCTGAGTACTAAGCACAAAGCACCCTGAGTACTGAGCACCCAGCACCCTGAGCACTGAGCACCCAGCACACTGAGTACTGAGCACCGAGCACCCTGAGTACTGAGCACCGAGCACCCTGAGCACTGAGCACCCAGCACGCTGAGTACTGAGCACTGAGCACCCTGATTAATGAGCACCCGGCACCCCGAGAACTGAGCACCCAGCACCCTGAGTATTGAGCACCGAACACCCTGAGTACTGAGCACCCAGCACCCTGAGTACTGAGCACCCAGTGTACTGAGCACCGAGCACCCAGCACCCTGAGTACTGAGCACCCAGCACCCTGAGCACTGAGCACCCAGCACCCTGAGTACTGAGCACCGAGCACCCTGAGTACTGAGCACCCAGCACCCCGAGCACTGAGCACCCAGCACCCCGAGCACTGAGCACCCAGCACACCGAGCACTCAGCACCCAGCACCCCGAGCACTGAGCACCCAACACACCGAGCACTGAGCACCCAGCACCCCGAGCACCGAGCACCATGAGTACTAAGCACCGAGCACCCTGAGCACTGAGCACCCAGCACCCTGAGCACTGAGCACCCAGCACCCTGAGTACTGAGCCCCCAGCACCCTGATTAATGAGCACCCAGCACCCTGAGCACTGAACACACAGCACCCTGAGTACTGAGCACCCTGAGCATTGAGCACCCAGCACCCTGAGCACTGAGGACCCAGCACCCTGAGCACTGAGCACCCAGCACCCTGAGCACTGAGCACCCAGCACCCTGAGTACTGAGCCCCCAGCACCCTGATTAATGAGCACCCAGCACCCTGAGCACTGAACACACAGCACCCTGAGTACTGAGCACCCTGAGCATTGAGCACCCAGCACCCTGAGCACTGAACACCCAGCACCCTGAGCACTGAGCACCCTGAGTACTGAGCACCCTGAGCATTGAGCACCCAGCACCCTGAGCACTGAGGACCCAGCACCCTGAGCACTGAGCACCCAGCACCCTGAGTACTGAGCACCCAGCACCCTGATTAATGAGCACCCAGCACCCCGAGAACTGAGCACCCAGCACCCTGAGTATTGAGCACCGAGCACCCTGAGTAGTGAGCACCCAGCACCCTGAGTACTGAGCACCCAGTGTACTGAGCACCGAGCACCCAGCACCCTGAGTACTGAGCACCCAGCCCCCTGAGCACTGAGCACCCAGCACCCTGAGTACTGAGCACCGAGCACCCTGAGTACTGAGCACCCAGCACCCCGAGCACTGAGCACCCAGCACCCCGAGCACTGAGCACCCAGCACCCTGAGCACTGAGCACCCTGAGTACTGAGCACTGAGCACCCTGAGTACTGAGCACCCAGCACCCTGAGTATTGAGCACCCAGCAACCTGAGCACTGAGCACCGAGCACCCTGAGCACTGAGCACCAAGCACCCTGAGTACTGAGCACCCTGAGTACTGAGCACACAGCACCGTGAGCACTGAGCACCCAGCACCCCGAGCACTGAGCACCCAGCACCCTGAGCACTGAGCACCCTGAGTACTGAGCACTGAGCACCCTGAGTACTGAGCACTGAGCACCCTGAGTACTGAGCACCCAGCACCCTGAGTACTGAGCACCCAGCACCCTGAGTACTAAGCACCGAGCACCCTGAGTACTGAGCACCCAGTACCCTGAGCACTGAACACACAGCACCCTGAGTACTGAGCACCCCGAGCATTGAGCACCCAGCACCCTGAGCACTGAGGACCCAGCACCCTGAGTACTGAGCACCCAGCACCCTGAGCACTGAGCACCCAGCACCCTGAGTACTGAGCACCCAACACCCTGAGCACTGAGCACCCAGCACCCTGAGTAATGAGCACTGAGCACCCAGCACCCCGAGCACTGAGCACTCAGCATCCTGTGTACTGAGCACTGAGTACCCAGCACCCCGAGCACTGAGCACCCAGCACCCTGAGCACTGAGCACCCTGAGTACTGAGCACCCAGCACCCTGAGCACTGAGCACCCAGCACTCTGAGCACTGAGCACCCAGCACCCAGAGCACTGAGCACCCTGAGTACTGAGCACTGAGCACCCTGAGCACTGAGCACCGAGCACCCTGAGTGCTGAGCACTGAGCACCCTGACCACTGAGCACCCAGCACCCTGAGTACTGAGCACCCAGCACCCTGAGCACTGAGGACGGAGCACCCTGAGTACTAAGCACAAAGCACCCTGAGTACTGAGCACCCAGCACCCTGAGCACTGAGCACCCAGCACACTGAGTACTGAGCACTGAGCACCCTGAGTACTGAGCACCGAGCACCCTGAGCACTGAGCACCCAGCACGCTGAGTACTGAGCACTGAGCACCCTGATTACTGAGCACTGAGCACCCTGAGTACTGAGCACCCAGCACCCTGAGTATTGAGCACCCAGCAACCTGAGCACTGAGCACCAAGCACCCTGAGCACTGAGCACCCAGCACCCTGAGCACTGAGCACCCAGCACCCTGAGCACTTAGCACCCTGAGGACTGAGCACCCAGCACCCTGAGTACTGAGCACCCAGCACCCGAGTACTGAGCACCCAGCATCCTGAGTACTGAGCACCCTGAGTACTGAGCACCCAGCATCCCGAGCACTGAGCACCCAGCATCCTGAGTACTGTGCAACCTGAGCACTGAGCACCCAGCACCCTGAGTACTGAGCACCGAGCACCCTGAGCACTGAGCACCCAGCACCATGAGTACTGAGCACCGAGCACCCCGAGCACTGAGCACCCAGCGCCCCGAGCACTGAGCACCCAGCACCCCGAGCACTGAGCACCCAGCACCCGTAGCACTGAGGACCCAGCACCCCGAGCAATGAGCACCCAGCACCCTGAGTACTGAGCACCCAGCACCCCGAGTACTGAGCACCCAGCAACCTGAGCACCGAGGACCCAGCACCCTGAGTACTGAGCACCCTTCACCCCAAGCACTGAGCACCCTGAGAACTGAGCACCCAGCACCCCAAGCACTGAGAACCCTGAGTACTGAGCACCCAGCACCCTGATTAATGAGCACCCAGCACCCCGAGAACTGAGCACCCAGCACCCTGAGTATTGAGCACCGAGCACCCTGAGTACTGAGCACCCAGCACCCTGAGTACTGAGCACCCAGTGTACTGAGCACCGAGCACCCAGCACCCTGAGTACTGAGCACCCAGCACCCTGAGCACTGAGCACCCAGCACCCTGAGTACTGAGCACCGAGCACCCTGAGTACTGAGCAACCAGCACCCCGAGCACTGAGCACCCAGCACCCCGAGCACTGAGCACCCAGCACCCTGAGCACTGAGCACCCTGAGTACTGATCACAGAGCACCCTGAGTACTGAGCACCCAGCACCCTGAGTATTGAGCACCCAGCAACCTGAGCACTGAGCACCAAGCACCCTGAGCACTGAGCACCAAGCACCCTGAGTACTGAGCACCCTGAGTACTGAGCACACAGCACCGTGAGCACTGAGCACCCAGCACCCCGAGCACTGAGCACCCAGCACCCTGAGCACTGAGCACCCTGAGTCCTGAGCACTGAGCACCCTGTGTACTGAGCACTGAGCACCCTGAGTACTGAGCACCCAGCACCCTGAGTACTGAGCACCCAGCACCCTGAGCAATGAGCACCCGGAGTACTGAGTACCCAGCACCCTGAGTACTAAGCACCGAGCACCCTGAGTACTGAGCACCCAGTACCCTGAGCACTGAACACACAGCACCCTGAGTACTGAGCACCCTGAGCATTGAGCACCCAGCACCCTGAGCACTGAGGACCCAGCACCCTGAGTACTGAGCACCCAGCACCCTGAGCACTGAGCACCCAGCACCCTGAGTACTGAGCACCCAGCACCCTGAGCACTGAGCACTCTGAGTAATGAGCACTGAGCACCCAGCACCCCGAGCACTGAGCACTCAGCACCCTGTGTACTGAGCACTGAGTACCCAGCACCCCGAGCACTGAGCACCCAGCACCCTGAGCACTGAGCACCCTGAGTACTGAGCACCCAGCACCCTGAGCACTGAGCACCCAGCACCCTGAGCACTGAGCACGCAGCACCCAGAGCACTGAGCACCCTGAGTACTGAGCACTGAGCACCCTGAGCACTGAGCACCGAGCACCCTGAGTGCTGAGCACTGAGCACCCTGACCACTGAGCACCCAGCACCCTGAGTACTGAGCACCCAGCACTCTGAGCACTGAGGACCGAGCACCCTGAGTACTAAGCACAAAGCACCCTGAGTACTGAGCACCCAGCACCCTGAGCACTGAGCACCCAGCACACTGAGTACTGAGCACTGAGCACCATGAGTACTGAGCACCGAGCACCCTGAGCACTGAGCACCCAGCACGCTGAGTACTGAGCACTGAGCACCCTGATTAATGAGCACCCGGCACCCCGAGAACTGAGCACCCAGCACCCTGAGTATTGAGCACCGAGCACCCTGAGTACTGAGCACCCAGCACCCTGAGTACTGAGCACCCAGTGTACTGAGCACCGAGCACCCAGCACCCTGAGTACTGAGCACCCAGCACCCTGAGCACTGAGCACCCAGCACCCTGAGTACTGAGCACCGAGCACGATGAGTACTGAGCACCCAGCACCCCGAGCACTGAGCACCCAGCACCCTGAGCACTGAGCACCCAGCACACCGAGCACTCAGCACCCAGCACCCCGAGCACTGAGCACCCAGCACACCGAGCACTGAGCACCCAGCACCCCGAGCACCGAGCACCATGAGTACTAAGCACCGAGCACCCTGAGCACTGAGCACCCAGCACCCTGAGCACTGAGCACCCAGCACCCTGAGTACTGAGCCCCCAGCACCCCGAGCACTGAGCACCCAGCACCGTGAGTACTGAGCACCCAGCACCCTGAGCACTGAGCACCGAGCACCCTGAGCACTGAGCACCGAGCACCCTGAGCACAGAGCACCCAGCACCCTGAGCACTGAGCACCCAGCACCCTGAGTACTGAGCACCCAGCACCCTGAGTACTGAGCACCCAGCACCCCGAGCACTGAGCACCCAGCACCCTGAGCACTGAGATCTGAGCACCCAGCACCCCGAGCACTGAGCACCCAGCACCCTGAGCACCCAGCACCCTGAGCACTGAGCACCCTGAGCACTGTGCACCCTCAGCACTGAGCACTAAGCACCCAGCACCCTGAGTACTGAGCACCCAACACTCTGAGCACTGAGCACACAGCACGCTGAGTACTGAGCACTGAGCACACAGCACCCTGAGTACTGAGCACCCAGCACCCCGAGCACTGAGCACCCAGCGCCCCGAGCACTGAGCACCCAGCACCCTGAGCACTGAGCACTGAGCACACTGAGCACTGAGCACCCAGCACCCCGAGTACTGAGCACTGAGAACCCTGAGTACTGAGCACCCAACACCCAGAGTACTGATCACCCAGCACCCTGAGAACTGAGCACCCAGCACCCTGAGTACTGAGCACCCAGCACCCTGAGTACTGAGCACCCAGCACCCTGAGCACTGAGCACTGAGCACCCAGCACCTTGAGCACTGAGCACTGACCACCCAGCACCCCGAGCACTGAGCACCCAGCACCCCGAGCACTGAGCACCCAGCGCCCTGAGCACTGAGCACCCAGCACACTGAGCACTGAGCACTGAGCAACCAGCCCCCTGAGTACTGAGCACCCAGCACCATGAGTACTGAGCAACCAGCACCCTGAGCACTGAGCACCCTGAGGACTGAGCACCCAGCACCCTGAGCACTGAGCACCCAGCACCCTGAGTACTGAGCACCGATCACCCTGAGCACTGAGCACCCAGCACCCCGAGCACTGAGCACCCAGCACCCCGAGCACTGAGCACCCAGCACCCCGAGCACTGAGCACCCAGCACCCCGAGCACTGAGCACCCAGCACCCTGAGCACTGAAAACCCAGCACCCTGAGCACTGAGCACCCAGCACCCTGAGTACTGAGTACTCAGCACCCTGAGCACTGAGCACCCAGCACCCTGAGTACTGAGCACCAAGCACCCTGAGCACTGAGCACCCAGCACCCTGAGTACTGAGCTCCCTGAGTACTGAGCACCGATCACCCTGAGCACTGAGCACCCAGCACCCTGAGTACTGAGCACCCAGCACCCTGAGCACTGAGCACCCAGCACCCTGAGCACTGAGCACCCAGCACCCTGAGTACTGAGCACCCATCACCCTGAGTACTGAGCACCCAGCACCCTGAGCACTGAGCACAAAGCACACTGAGTACTGAGCACCCTGAATACTGAGCATAGAGGACCCTGAGCACTGAGCACCCAGCACCCTGAGCACTGAGCACCCAGCACACCGAGAATGAGCACCCAGCACCCTGAGTACTGAGAACCGAGCACCCTGAGTACTGAGCACGCAGCACGCTGAGCACTGAGCACACAGCACCCCGAGTACTGAGCACCCAGCACCCCGAGCACTGAGCACCCAGCACCACGAGAATGAGCACCCAGCACACTGAGTACTGAGCACCCAGCACCCTGAGTACTGAGCACCCTGAGTACTGAGCACCGATCACCCTGAGCACTGAGCACCCAACACCCTGAGTACTGAGCACCCAACGTACTGAGCACCGAGCACACTGAGCACTGAGCACCCAGCACCCTGAGTACTGAGCACCGAGCACCCTGAGCACTGAGCACCCAGCACCCTGAGTACTGAGCACCGAGCACCCCGAGCACTGAGCACCCAGCGCCCCGAGCACTGAGCACCCAGCACCCCGAGCACTGAGCACCCAGCACCCGTAGCACTGAGGACCCAGCACCCCGAGCAATGAGCACCCAGCACCCTGAGTACTGAGCACAAAGCACCCCGAGTACTGAGCACCCAGCAACCTGAGCACCGAGCACCCAGCACCCCGAGCACTGAGCACCCAGCACACTGAGCACTGAGCACCCAGCACCCTGAGTACTGAGCACTGAGCTCCCCGAGTACTGAGCACCCACCACCCCGAGCACTGAGCACCGAGGACACCGAGCACTGAGCACCCAGCACCCTGAGCACTGAGCACCCAGCACCCTGAGCACTGAGCACCCAGGACCCTGAGCACTGAGCACCCAGCACCCCGAGCACTAAGCACCCAGCAACCCGAGCACTGAGCACCCAGCACCCCGAGCACTGAGCACACAGCACCCTGAGTACTGAGCACCTAGCACCCTGAGTACTCAGCACCCAGCACCCTGAGCACTGAGCAACCAGCACCCTGAGTACTGAGCACCCTTCACCCCAAGCACTGAGCACCCTGAGAACTGAGCACCCAGCACCCCAAGCACTGAGAACCCTGAGTACTGAGCACCCAGCACCCTGATTAATGAGCACCCAGCACCCCGAGAACTGAGCACCCAGCACCCTGAGTATTGAGCACCGAGCAGCCTGAGTACTGAGCACCCAGCACCCTGAGTACTGAGCACCCAGTGTACTGAGCACCGAGCACCAAGCACCCTGAGTACTGAGCACCCAGCACCCTGAGCACTGAGCACCCAGCACCCTGAGTACTGAGCACCGAGCACCCTGAGTACTGAGCAACCAGCACCCCGAGCACTGAGCACCCAGCACCCCGAGCACTGACCAACCAGCACCCTGAGCACTGAGCACCCTGAGTACTGAGCACAGAGCACCCTGAGTACTGAGCACCCAGCACCCTGAGTATTGAGCACCCAGCAACCTGAGCACTGAGCACCAAGCACCCTGAGCACTGAGCACCAAGCACCCTGAGTACTGAGCACCCTGAGTACTGAGCACACAGCACTGTGAGCACTGAGCACCCAGCACCCCGAGCACTGAGCACCCAGCACCCTGAGCACTGAGCACCCTGAGTACTGAGCACTGAGCACCCTGAGTACTGAGCACTGAGCACCCTGAGTACTGAGCACCCAGCACCCTGAGCAATGAGCACCCGGAGTACTGAGCACCCAGCACCCTGAGTACTAAGCACCGAGCACCCTGAGTACTGAGCACCCAGTACCCTGAGCACTGAACACACAGCACCCTGAGTACTGAGCACCCTGAGCATTGAGCACCCAGCACCCTGTGCACTGAGGACCCAGCACCCTGAGTACTGAGCACCCAGCACCCTGAGCACTGAGCACCCAGCACCCTGAGTACTGAGCACCCAGCACCCTGAGCACTGAGCACTCTGAGTAATGAGCACTGAGCACCCAGCACCCCGAGCACTGAGCACTCAGCACCCTGTGTACTGAGCACTGAGTACCCAGCACCCCGAGCACTGAGCACCCAGCACCCTGAGCACTGAGCACCCTGAGTACTGAGCACCCAGCACCCTGAGCACTGAGCACCCAGCACCCTGAGCACTGAGCACCCAGCACCCAGAGCACTGAGCACCCTGAGTACTGAGCACTGAGCACCCTGAGCACTGAGCACCGAGCACCCTGAGTGCTGAGCACTGAGCACCCTGACCACTGAGCACCCAGCACCCTGAGTACTGAGCACCCAGCACCCTGAGCACTGAGGACCGAGCACCCTGAGTACTAAGCACAAAGCACCCTGAGTACTGAGCACCCAGCACCCTGAGCACTGAGCACCCAGCACACTGAGTACTGAGCACTGAGCACCCTGAGTACTGAGCACCGAGCACCCTGAGCACTGAGCACCCAGCACGCTGAGTACTGAGCACTGAGCACCCTGATTAATGAGCACCCGGCACCCCGAGAACTGAGCACCCAGCACCCTGAGTATTGAGCACCGAACACCCTGAGTACTGAGCACCCAGCACCCTGAGTACTGAGCACCCAGTGTACTGAGCACCGAGCACCCAGCACCCTGAGTACTGAGCACCCAGCACCCTGAGCACTGAGCACCCAGCACCCTGAGTACTGAGCACCGAGCACCCTGAGTACTGAGCACCCAGCACCCCGAGCACTGAGCACCCAGCACCCCGAGCACTGAGCACCCAGCACACCGAGCACTCAGCACCCAGCACCCCGAGCACTGAGCACCCAACACACCGAGCACTGAGCACCCAGCACCCCGAGCACCGAGCACCATGAGTACTAAGCACCGAGCACCCTGAGCACTGAGCACCCAGCACCCTGAGCACTGAGCACCCAGCACCCTGAGTACTGAGCCCCCAGCACCCCGAGCACTGAGCACCCAGCACCGTGAGTACTGAGCACCCAGCACCCTGAGCACTGAGCACCGAGCACCCTGAGCACTGAACACCCAGCACCCTGAGCACTGAGCTCCCTGATTACTGAGCACTGAGCACCCTGAGTACTGAGCACCCAGCACCCTGAGTATTGAGCACCCAGCAACCTGAGCACTGAGCACCGAGCACCCTGAGCACAGAGCACCCAGCACCCTGAGCACTGAGCACCCAGCACCCTGAGCACTTAGCACCCTGAGGACTGAGCACCCAGCACCCTGAGTACTGAGCACCCAGCACCCTGAGTACTGAGCACCCAGCACCCCGAGCACTGAGCACCCAGCACCCTGAGCACTGAGAACTGAGCACCCAGCACCCCGAGCACTGAGCACCCAGCACCCTGAGCACCCAGCACCCTGAGCACTGAGCACCCTGAGCACTGTGCACCCTCAGCACTGAGCACTGAGCACCCAGCACCCTGAGTACTGAGCACCCAACACTCTGAGCACTGAGCACACAGCACGCTGAGTACTGAGCACTGAGCACACAGCACCCTGAGTACTGAGCACCCAGCACCCCGAGCACTGAGCACCCAGCGCCCTGAGCACTGAGCACCCAGCACCCTGAGCACTGAGCACTGAGCACACTGAGCACTGAGCACCCAGCACCCCGAGTACTGAGCACTGGGAACCCTGAGTACTGAGCACCCAACACCCAGAGTACTGATCACCCAGCACCCTGAGAACTGAGCACCCAGCACCCTGAGTACTGAGCACCCAGCACCCTGAGTACTGAGCACCCAGCACCCTGAGCACTGAGCACTGAGCACCCAGCACCTTGAGCACTGAGCACTGACCACCCAGCACCCCGAGCACTGAGCAACCAGCACCCCGAGCACTGAGCACCCAGCGCCCTGAGCACTGAGCACCCAGCACACTGAGCACTGAGCACTGAGCAACCAGCCCCCTGAGTACTGAGCACCCAGCACCATGAGTACTGAGCACCCAGCACCCTGAGCACTGAGCACCCTGAGGACTGAGCACCCAGCACCCTGAGCACTGAGCACCCAGCACCCTGAGTACTGAGCACCGATCACCCTGAGCACTGAGCACCCAGCACCCCGAGCACTGAGCACCCAGCACCCCGAGCACTGAGCACCCAGCACCCCGAGCACTGAGCACCCAGCACCCCGAGCACTGAGCACCCAGCACCCTGAGCACTGAAAACCCAGCACCCTGAGCACTGAGCACCCAGCACCCTGAGTACTGAGTACTCAGCACCCTGAGCACTGAGCACCCAGCACCCTGAGTACTGAGCACCAAGCACCCTGAGCACTGAGCACCCAGCACCCTGAGTACTGAGCTCCCTGAGTACTGAGCACCGATCACCCTGAGCACTGAGCACCCAGCACCCTGAGTACTGAGCACCCAGCACCCTGAGCACTGAGCACCCAGCACCCTGAGCACTGAGCACCCAGCACCCTGAGTACTGAGCACCCAGCACCCTGAGTACTGAGTACCCAGCACCCTGAGCACTGAGGACCCAGCATCCTGAGTACTGAGCACCGAGCACCCTGAGTACTGAGCACCCAGCACCCTGAGTACTGAGCACACAGCACCCTGAGCACTGAGCACCCAGCACCCTGAGTACTGAGCACCCAGCACCCTGAGTACTGAGCACCCAGCACCCAGAGCACTGAGCACCCAGCACCCCGAGCACGGAGCACCCAGGACCCCGAGCACTGAGTACTGAGCACCCAGCACCCTGAGTACTGAGCACCGAGCTAACCGAGCACTGAGCACCCTGAGTACTGAGCACCCAGCACCCCGATCACTGAGCACCCAGCACCCTGAGCACTGAGCACCCAGCACCCTGAGCACTGAGCAGCCAGCACCCTGAGTACTGAGCACCCAGCACGCTGAGTACTGAGCACCCAGCACCCTGAGCACTGAGCACCCAGCACCCTGAGTACTGAGCACTGAGCACCCAGCACCGCGAGCACTGAGCACCCAGCACCCTGTGTACTGAGCACTGAGCACCCTGAGTACTAAGCACCCAGCACCCTGAGTACTGAGCACCCAGCACCCTGAGCACTGAGCACCGAGCACCCCGAGCACTGAGCACCTAGCACCCTGAGCACTCAGCACCCAGCACCCCGAGCACTGAGCACCCAGCACCCTGAGCACTGAGCACCCAGCACCATGAGCACGGAGAACCCCGATTACTGAGCACCCAGCACCCTGAACACTGAGCACCCAGCACCTTGAGTACTGATCACCGAGCACCTCGAGCACTAAGCACCCAGCACCCTGAGTACTGAGCACCCAGCACCCTGAGCACTGAGCACCCAGAACCCTGAGCACTGAGCACCCAGCACCCTGAGCACGGAGCACCCAGCACCCTGAGTACTGAGCACCCAACACCCAGACTACTGAGCTCCCAGCACCCTGAGCACTGAGCACCCAGCACCCTGAGCACTGAGCACCCAGCACGCTGAGTACTGAGCACCCAGCACCCTGAGCACTGAGCACTCTGAGTAATGAGCACTGAGCACCCAGCACCCCGAGCACTGAGCACTCAGCACCCTGTGTACTGAGCACTGAGTACCCAGCACCCCGAGCACTGAGCACCCAGCACCCTGAGCACTGAGCACCCTGAGTACTGAGCACCCAGCACCCTGAGCACTGAGCACCCAGCACCCTGAGCACTGAGCACCCAGCACCCAGAGCACTGAG
This sequence comes from Microtus oregoni, assembly GCF_018167655.1. Classification (NCBI taxonomy): domain Eukaryota; kingdom Metazoa; phylum Chordata; class Mammalia; order Rodentia; family Cricetidae; genus Microtus; species Microtus oregoni. Next base: position 173,258 of record NW_024543344.1, read on the forward strand.
CACCCTGAGTACTGAGCACTGAGCACCCTGAGCACTGAGCACTGAGCACCCAGCACCCTGAGTACTGAGCACCAAGCACCCTGAGCACTGAGCACCCAGCACCCTGAGTACTGAGCTCCCTGAGTACTGAGCACCGATCACCCTGAGCACTGAGCACCCAGCACCCTGAGTACTGAGCACCCAGCACCCTGAGCACTGAGCACCCAGCACCCTGAGCACTGAGCACCCAGCACCCTGAGTACTGAGCACCCAGCACCCTGAGTACTGAGTACCCAGCACCCTGAGCACTGAGGACCCAGCACCCTGAGTACTGAGCACCGAGCACCCTGAGTACTGAGCACCCAGCACCCTGAGTACTGAGCACACAGCACCCTGAGCACTGAGCACCCAGCACCCTGAGTACTGAGCACCCAGCACCCTGAGTACTGAGCACCCAGCACCCAGAGCACTGAGCACCCAGCACCCCGAGCACGGAGCACCCAGGACCCCGAGCACTGAGTACTGAGCACCCAGCACCCTGAGTACTGAGCACCGAGCTAACCGAGCACTGAGCACCCTGAGTACTGAGCACCCAGCACCCCGATCACTGAGCACCCAGCACCCTGAGCACTGAGCAGCCAGCACCCTGAGCACTGAGCAGCCAGCACCCTGAGTACTGAGCACCCAGCACGCTGAGTACTGAGCACCCAGCACCCTGAGCACTGAGCACCCAGCACCCTGAGTACTGAGCACTGAGCACGCAGCACCGCGAGCACTGAGCACCCAGCACCCTGTGTACTGAGCACTGAGCACCCTGAGTACTAAGCACCCAGCACCCTGAGTACTGAGCACCCAGCACCCTGAGCACTGAGCACCGAGCACCCCGAGCACTGAGCACCTAGCACCCTGAGCACTCAGCACCCAGCACCCCGAGCACTGAGCACCCAGCACCCTGAGCACTGAGCACCCAGCACCATGAGCACGGAGAACCCCGAGTACTGAGCACCCAGCACCCTGAGCACTGAGCACCCAGCACCTTGAGTACTGAGCACCGAGCACCTCGAGCACTAAGCACCCAGCACCCTGAGTACTGAGCACCCAACACCCAGACTACTGAGCTCCCAGCACCCTGAGCACTGAGCACCCAGCACCCTGAGTACTGAGCACCCAGCACCCTGAGCACTGAGCACCCAGAACCCTGAGCACTGAGCACCCAGCACCCTGAGCACGGAGCACCCAGCACCCTGAGTACTGAGCACCCAACACCCAGACTACTGAGCTCCCAGCACCCTGAGCACTGAGCACCCAGCACCCTGAGTACTGAGCACCCAGCACCCTGAGTACTGAACACCCAGCACCCTGAGCACTGAGCACTGAGCACCCTGAGCACTGAGTACTGAGCACTGAGCACCCTGAGCACTGAGCACCCAGCACCCCGAGTACTGAGCACCCAGCACCCCGAGCACTGAGCACCCAGCGCCCCGAGCACTGAGCACCCAGCACCCCGAGCACTGAGCACTCAGCACCCTGAGCACTGAGCACCCAGCACCCCGAGTACTGGGCACTGAGCACCCTGAGTACTGAGCACCAAGCACCCCGAGTACTGAGCACTGAGCACCCTGAGTACTGAGCACCCAGCACCCTGAGCACTGAGCACCCAGCACCCTGAGTACTGAGCACTGAAAACCCTGAGTACTGAGCACCGAGCACCCTGAGTACTGAGCACCCAGCACCCTGATCACTGAGCACGGAGCACCCCGAGGACTGAGCACCCAGCACCCTGAGCACTGAGCACCCAGCACCTTGAGTACTGAGCACCGAGCACAACGAGCACTGAGCACCCAGCACCCTGAGTACTGAGCACCCAGCACCCTGAGCACTGAGCACCCAGCTCCCTGAGCACTGAGCACGCAGCACCCCAAGCACGGAGCACCCAGCACCCTGAGTACTGAGCACAGAGCACCCTGAGCACTGAGCACCCAGCACCCTGAGTACTGAGCACCCAGCACCCTGAGTACTGAGCAACCAGCACCCTGAGCACTGAGCACTGAGCACCCAGCACCCTGACCACTGAGCACTGAGCACCCAGCACCACAGCCTTGAGCACCCAGCACCCCGAGCACTGAGCACCCAGCACCCTGAGCACTGAGCACCCAGCACACTGAGTACTGAGCAACCAGCAACCTGAGTACTGAGCACCCAGCACCCTGAGTACTGAGCACTCAGCACCCTGAGTACTGAGCACCGAGCACATTGAGCAATGAGCACCCAGAACCCTGAGCACTGAGCACCCGGAGGACTGAGCACCCAGCACCCTGAGCACTGAGCACCGATCACTCTGAGCAGTGAGCACCCAGCACCCCGAGCACTGAGCACCCAGCACCCTGAGTACTGAGCACCCAGCATCCCGAGTACTGAGCACCCAGCACCCTGAGTACTGCGCACCCAGCACCCCGAGCACTGAGCACACAGCACCCTGAGTACTGAGCACCCTGAGTACTGAGAACTGAGCACAGATCATCCTGAGTACTGAGCACCCTGAGGACTGAGCACCCAGCACCCAGAGCAATGAGAACCCAGCACCCTGAGTACTGAGCACTGATCACCCTGAGCACTGAGCACCCAGCACCCCGAGCACTGAGCACCCAGCACCCCGAGCACTGAGCACCCAGCACCCTGAGCACTGAGCACCGAGCACCCTGAGTACTGAACACCCAGCACCCTGAGCACTCAGCACTGAGCACCCAGCACCCTGAGCACTGAGCACTGAGCACCCAGCACCCCGAGCACTGAGCACCCAGCACCCTGAGCACCCAGCACCCTGAGCACTGAGCACCCTGAGCACTGAGCACCCTGAGCACTGAGCACTGAGCACCCAGCACCCTGAGTACTGAGCACCCAACACTCTGAGCACTGAGCACCCAGCACGCTGAGTACTGAGCACTGAGCACACAGCACCCTGAGTACTGAGCACCCAGCACCCCGAGCACTGAGCACCCAGCGCCCCGAGCACTGAGCACCCAGCACCCCGAGCACTGAGCACTGAGCACACTGAGCACTGAGCACCCAGCACCCCGAGTACTGAGCACTGAGCGCCCTGAGTACTGAGCACCCAGCACCCCGAGTACTGAGCACTGAGCACCCTGAGTACTGAGCACCCAGCACCCTGAGCACTGAGAACCCTGAGTACTGAGCACCGAGCACCCTGAGTACTGAGCACCCAGCCCCCTGAGCACTGAGCACGGAGCACCCCGAGGACTGAGCACCCCGCACCCTGAGCACTGAGCACCCAGCACCTTGAGTACTGAGCACCGAGCACCCCGAGCACTGAGCACCCAGCACCCTGAGTACTGAGCACCCAACACCCAGAGTACTGAGCACCCAGCACCATGATCACTGAGCACCCAGCACCCTGAGTACTGAGCACCCAGCACCCTGAGTACTGAGCACCCAGCACCCTGAGCACTGAGCACCCAGCACCCTGAGCACTGAGCACTGACCACCCAGCACCCCGAGCACTGAGCACCCAGCACCCCGAGCACTGAGCACCTAGCGCCCTGAGCACTGAGCACCCGGCATCCTGAGCACTGAGCACCCAGCCCCCTGAGTACTGAGCACCCAGCACCATGAGTACTGAGCACCCAGCACCCTGAGTACTGAGCACCGAGCACCCCGAGCACTGAGCACCCAGCACCCTGAGCACTGAGCACCCTGAGGACTGAGCACCCAGCACCCTGAGCACCGAGCACCCCGAGCACTGAGCACCCAGCACCCTGAGCACTGAGCACCCTGAGCACTGAGCACCCAGCACCCCGAGCACTGAGCACCCAGCACCCTGAGTACTGAGCACCCAGCACCCTGAGCACTGAGCACCCAGCACCCTGAGTACTGAGCACCCTGAGTACTGAGCACCGATCACCCTGAGCACTGAGCACCCAGCACCCTGAGTACTGAGCACCCAGCACCCTGAGCACTGAGCACCCAGCACCCTGAGCACTGAGCACCCAGCACCCTGAGCACTGAGCACCCAGCACCCTGAGCACTGAGCACCCAGCACCCTGAGTACTGAGTACTCAGCACCCTGAGCACTGAGCACCCAGCACCCTGAGTACTGATCACCAAGCACCCCGAGCACTGAGCACCCAGCACCCTGAGTACTGAGCACCCAGCACCCTGAGTACTGAGCACCCAGCACCCTGAGTACTGAGCACCCAGCACCCTGAGCACTGAGCACAAAGCACGCTGAGTACTGAGCCCTGAGCACCCTGAGTACTGAGCACCGAGGACCCTGAGCACTGAGCACCCAGCACGCTGAGTACTGAGCACTGAGCACAATGAGTACTGAGCACCTAGCACCCTGAGTACTGAGCACCCAGCACCCTGAGCACTGAGCAGCCAGCACCCTCAGCACTGAGCACCCAGCACCCTGAGCACTGAGCACCCAGCACCCCGAGTACTGAGCACCCAGCACCCCGAGTACTGAGCACCGAGCACCCCGAGCACTGAGCACCCAGCACCCTGAGCACTGAGCACCCTGAGGACTGAGCACCCAGCACCCTGAGCACTGAGCACCCTGAGCACTGAGCACCCAGCACCCCGAGCACTGAGCACCCAGCACCCTGAGTACTGAGCACCCAGCACCCTGAGCACTGAGCACCCAGCACCCTGAGTACTGAGCACCCTGAGTACTGAGCACCGATCACCCTGAGCACTGAGCACCCAGCACCCTGAGTACTGAGCACCCAGCACCGTGAGCACTGAGCACCCAGCACCCTGAGTACTGAGCACCCAGAACCCTGAGTACTGAGTACAAAGCACCCTGAGCACTGAGCACCCAGCACCCTGAGTACTGAGCACCGAGCACACTAAGTACTGAGCACCAAGCATCCTGAGTACTGAGCACCCAGCACCCTGAGCACTGAGCACCCAGCACCCTGAGTACTGAGCACCCAGCACCCTGAGTACTGAGCACCCAGCACCCTGAGTACTGAGCACCCAGCACCCTGAGTACTGAGCACCCAGCACCCTGAGTACTGAGCACCGAGCAATCCAAGCACTGAGCAACCAGCACCCTGAGTACTGAGCACTGATCACCCTGAGTACTGAGCACCGAACACCCTGAGTACTGAGCACCCAGCACCCTGAGGACTGAGCACCCAGCACCCTGAACACTGAGCACCCAGCACTCTGAGTACTGAGCCCCCAGCACCCTGAGTACTGAGCACCCAGCACCCTGAGGACTGAGCACCCAGCACCCTGAACACTGAGCACCCAGCACCCTGAGCACTGAGCACCCAGCACCCCGAGCACTGAGCACCCAGCACCCTGAGCACTGAGCACCCAGCACCCTGAGCACTGAGCACCCAGCAGCCTGAGTACTGAGTACTCAGCACCCTGAGCACTGAGCCCCCAGCACCCTGAGTACTGATCACCGAGCACCCCGAGCACTGAGCACCCAGCACCCTGAGTACTGAGCACCCAGCACCCTGAGTACTGAGCACCCAGCACCCTGAGTACTGAGCACCCAGCACCCTGAGCACTGAGCACAAAGCACGCTGAGTACTGAGCACTGAGCGCCCTGAGTACTGAGCACCGAGGACCCTGAGCACTGAGCACCCAGCACGCTGAGTACTGAGCACTGAGCACAATGAGTACTGACCACCTAGCACCCTGAGTACTGAGCACCCAGCACCCTGAGCACTGAGCAGCCAGCACCCTCAGCACTGAGCACCCAGCACCCCGAGCACTGAGCACCCAGCAACCTGAGCACTGAGCACCCAGCACCCCGAGTACTGAGCACCCAGCACCCCGAGTACTGAGCACCGAGCACCCCGAGCACTGAGCACCCAGCACCCTGAGTACTGAGCACCCAGTACCCTGAGTACTGAGCACCCCGAGTACTGAGCACCCAGCACCCTGAGTACTGAGCACTGATCACCCTGAGTACTGAGCACCGAACACCCTGAGTACTGAGCACCCAGAACCCTGAGGACTGAGCACCCAGCACCCTGAACACTGAGCACCCAGCACCCTGAGTACTGAGCCCCCAGCACCCTGAGTACTGAGCACCCAGCACCCTGAGGACTGAGCACCCAGCACCCTGAACACTGAGCACCCAGCACCCTGAGCACTGAGCACCCAGCACCCCGAGCACTGAGCACCCAGCACCCTGAGCACTGAGCACCCAGCACCCTGAGCACTGAGCACCCAGCACCCTGAGTACTGAGTACTCAGCACCCTGAGCACTGAGCACCCAGCACCCTGAGTACTGATCACCGAGCACCCCGAGCACTGAGCACCCAGCACCCTGAGTACTGAGCACCCAGCACCCTGAGTACTGAGCACCCAGCACCCTGAGTACTGAGCACCCAGCACCCTGAGCACTGAGCACAAAGCACGCTGAGTACTGAGCACTGAGCGCCCTGAGTACTGAGCACCGAGGACCCTGAGCACTGAGCACCCAGCACGCTGAGTACTGAGCACTGAGCACAATGAGTACTGACCACCTAGCACCCTGAGTACTGAGCACCCAGCACCCTGAGCACTGAGCAGCCAGCACCCTCAGCACTGAGCACCCAGCACCCCGAGCACTGAGCACCCAGCACCCTGAGCACTGAGCACCCAGCACCCCGAATACTGAGCACCCAGCACCCCGAGTACTGAGCACCGAGCACCCCGAGCACTGAGCACCCAGCACCCTGAGTACTGAGCACCCAGTACCCTGAGTACTGAGCACCCCGAGTACTGAGCACCCAGCACCCCGAGCACTGAGCACCCAGCACCCTGAGTACTGAGAACCGAGCACCCTGAGTACTGAGCACCCAGCACCCTGAGTACTGAGCCCCCAGCAACCTGAGTACTGAGCACCCAGCACCCCGAGCACTGAGCACCCAGCACCCTGAGTACTGAGCACCCAGCACCCCAAGCACGGAGCACCCAGGACCCCGAGCACTGAGTACTGAGCACCCAGCACCCTGAGTACTGAGCACCGAGCTCACCGAGCACTGAGCACCCAGCACCCTGAGCACTGAGCACCCAGCACCCTGAGCACTGAGCACCCAGCACCCTGAGTACTGAGCACCCAGCACGCTGAGTACTGAGCACTCAGCACCCTGAGCACTGAGCACCCAGCATCCTGAGTACTGAGCACCCAGCACCCTGTGTACTGAGCACTGAGCACACTGATTACTAAGCACCTAGCACCCTGAGCACTGAGCACCCAGCACCCCGAGCACTGAGCACCCAGCACCCTGTGTACTGAGCACTGAGCACCCTGATTACTAAGCACCTAGCACCCTGAGTACTGAGCACCCAGGACCCTGAGCACTGAGCACCGAGCACCCCGAGCACTGAGCACCCAGCACCCTGAGCACTCAGCACCCATCACCCCGATCACTGAGCACCCAGCACCCTGAGCACTGAGCACCCAGCACCCTGAGCACTGAGCACCCAGCACCCAGAGCACTGAGCACCCAGCACCCTGAGCGCTGAGCACCCAGCACCCTGAGTACTGAGCACCCAGCACCCTGAGTACTGAGCACCCTGAGTACTGAGCACCGATCACCCTGAGCACTGAGCACCCAGCACCCTGAGTACTGAGCACCCAGCACCCTGAGCACTGAGCACCCAGCACCCTGAGCATTGAGCACCCAGCACCCTGAGTACTGAGCACCCAGAACCCTGAGTACTGAGTACAAAGCACCCTGAGCACTGAGCACCCAGCACCCTGAGTACTGAGCACGGAGCACCCTGAGTACTGAGCACACAGCACCCTGAGTACTGAGCACCCAGCACCCTGAGCACTGAGCACCCAGCACCCTGAGTACTGAGCACCCAGCACCCTGAGTACTGAGCACTGATCACCCTGAGCACTGAGCACCCAGCACCCCGAGAACTGAGCACCCAGCACCCTGAGTACTGAGCACCTAGCACCCTGAGCACTGAGCACCGAGCACCCTGAGTACTGAACACCCAGCAACCTGAGCACTGAGCACTGAGCACTCAGCACCCTGAGCACTGAGCACTGAGCACCCAGCACCCCGAGCACTGAGCACCCAGCACCCTGAGCACCCAGCACCCAGAGCACTGAGCACCCTGAGCACTGATCACCCTGAGCACTGAGCACTGAGCACCCAGCACCCTGAGTACTGAGCACCCAACACTCTGAGCACTGAGCACCCAGCACGCTGAGTACTGAGCACTGAGCACACAGCACCCTGAGCACTGAGCACCCAGCACCCTGAGCACTGAGCACTGAGCACCCAGCATCCCGAGCACTGAGCACCAGGCACCCTGAGCACCCAGCACCCTGAGCACTGAGCACCCTGAGTACTGAGCACCCAGCACCCTGAGCACTGAGCACACAGCACCCTGAGTACTGAGCACCCTGAGTACTGAGCACCGATCACCCTGAGCACTGAGCACCCAGCACCCTGAGTACTGAGCACACAGCACCCTGAGCACTGAGCACCCAGCACCCTGAGCACTGAGCACCCAGCACCCTGAGTACTGAGCACCCAGAACCCTGAGTACTGAGTACAAAGCGCCCTGAGCACTGAGCACCCAGCACCCTGAGTACTGAGCACCGAGCACCCTGTGTACTGAGCACCCAGCACCCTGAGTACTGAGCACCCAGCACCCTGAGCACTGAGCACCCAGCAGCCTGAGTACTGAGCACCCAGCACCCTGAGTACTGAGCACCCAGCACCCTGAGTACGGAGCACCCAGCACCCTGAGTACTGAGCACCCAGCACCGTGAGTACTGAGCACCGAGCACCCCGAGCACTGAGCAACCAGCACCCTGAGTACTGAGCACTGAGCACCCTGAGTACTAAGCACCGAACACCCTGAGTACTGAGCACCCAGCACCCTGAGGACTGAGCACCCAGCACCCTGAGCACTGAGCACCCAGCACCCTGAGTAATGAGCACCCAGCACCCTGAGTACTGAGCACCCAGCACCCTGAGCACTGAGCACCCAGCACCCCGAGCACTGAGCACCCAGCACCCTGAGTACTGAGTACTCAGCACCCTGAGCACTGAGCACCCAGCACCCTGAGTACTGATCACCGAGCACCCCGAGCACTGAGCACCCAGCACCCTGAGCACTGAGCACCCAGCACCCTGAGTAATGAGCACCCAGCACCCTGAGTACTGATCACCGAGCACCCCGAGCACTGAGCACCCAGCACCCTGAGTACTGAGCACCCAGCACCCTGAATACTGAGCACCCAGCACCCTGAGTACTGAGCACCCAGCACCCTGAGCACTGAGCACAAAGCACGCTGAGTACTGAGCACTGAACACCGTGAGTACTGAGCACCGAGGACCCTGAGCACTGAGCACCCAGCACGCTGAGTACTGAGCACTGAGCACCCTGAGTACTGAGCACCTAGCACCCTGAGTACTGAGCACCCAGCACCCTGAGCACTGAGCAGCCAGAACCCTCAGCACTGAGCACCCAGCACTCCGAGCACTGAGCACCCAGCACCCTGAGCACTGAGCACCCAGCACCCCGAGTACTGAGCACCGAGCACCCCGAGCTCTGAGCACCCAGCACACTGAGTACTGAGCACCCAGTACCCTGAGTACTGAGCACCCCGAGTACTGAGCACCCAGCACCCCGAGCACTGAGCACCCAGCACCCTGAGTACTGAGAACAGATCACCCCGAGCTCGGAGCACCCAGGACCCCGAGCACTGAGTACTGAGCAGCCAGCACCCTGAGTACTGAGCACCGAGCTCCCCGAGCACTGAGCACCCAGCACCCTGAGCACTGAGCACCCAGCACCCTGAGCACTGAACACCCAGCACCCTGAGTACTGAGCACCCAGCACCCTGAGTACTGATCACCGAGCACCCCGAGCACTAAGCACCCAGCACCCTGAGTACTGAGCACCCAGCACCCTGAATACTGAGCACCCAGCACCCTGAGTACTGAGCACTCAGCACCCTGAGCAATGAGCACCCAGCACCCTGAGTACTGAGCACTGAGCACCCAGCACCCCGAGCACTGAGCACCCAGCACCCTGTGTACTGAGCACTGAACACCCTGATTACTAAGCACCCAGCACCCTGAGTACTGAGCACCCAGGACCCTAAGCACTGAGCACCGAGCACCCCGAACACTGAGCACTCAGCACCCTGAGCACTCAGCACCCATCACCCCGATCACTGAGCACCCAGCACCCTGAGCACTGAGCACCCAGCACACTGAGCACTGAGCACCCAGCACCCAGAGCACTGAGCACCCAGCACCCTGAGCACAGAGCACCCAGCACCCTGAGTACTGAGCACCCAGCACCCTGAGTACTGAGCACCCAGCACCCTGAGTACTGAGCACCGAGCACCCTGAGTACTGAGCACCGAGCACCCTGAGTACTGAGCACCCAGCACCCTGAGCACTGAGCACCCAGCACGCTGAGTACTGAGCACTGAGCACCCAGCATCCCGAGCACTGAGCACCAGGCACCCTGAGCACCCAGCACCCTGAGCACTGAGCACCCTGAGTACTGAGCACCCAGCACCCTGAGCACTGAGCACACAGCACCCTGAGTACTGAGCACCCTGAGTACTGAGCACCGATCACCCTGAGCACTGAGCACCCAGGACCCTGAGTACTGAGCACACAGCACCCTGAGCACTGAGCACCCAGCACCCTGAGCACTGAGCACCCAGCACCCTGAGTACTGAGCACCCAGAACCCTGAGTACTGAGTACAAAGCGCCCTGAGCACTGAGCACCCAGCACCCTGAGTACTGAGCACCGAGCACCCTGTGTACTGAGCACCCAGCACCCTGAGTACTGAGCACCCAGCACCCTGAGCACTGAGCACCCAGCACCCTGAGTACTGAGCACCCAGCACCCTGAGTACTGAGCACCCAGCACCCTGAGTACGGAGCACCCAGCACCCTGAGTACTGAGCACCCAGCACCGTGAGTACTGAGCACCGAGCACCCCGAGCACTGAGCAACCAGCACCCTGAGTACTGAGCACTGAGCACCCTGAGTACTAAGCACCGAACACCCTGAGTACTGAGCACCCAGCACCCTGAGGACTGAGCACCCAGCACCCTGAGCACTGAGCACCCAGCACCCTGAGTAATGAGCACCCAGCACCCTGAGTACTGAGCACCCAGCACCCTGAGCACTGAGCACCCAGCACCCCGAGCACTGAGCACAAAGCACCCTGAGTACTGAGTACTCAGCACCCTGAGCACTGAGCACCCAGGACCCTGAGTACTGATCACCGAGCACCCCGAGCACTGAGCACCCAGCACCCTGAGCACTGAGCACCCAGCACCCTGAGTAATGAGCACCCAGCACCCTGAGTACTGAACACCGAGCACCCCGAGCACTGAGCACCCAGCACCCTGAGTACTGAGCACCCAGCACCCTGAATACTGAGCACCCAGCACCCTGAGTACTGAGCACCCAGTACCCTGAGCACTGAGCACAAAGCACGCTGAGTACTGAGCACTGAACACCGTGAGTACTGAGCACCGAGGACCCTGAGCACTGAGCACCCAGCACGCTGAGTACTGAGCACTGAGCACCCTGAGTACTGAGCACCTAGCACCCTGAGTACTGAGCACCCAGCACCCTGAGCACTGAGCAGCCAGAACCCTCAGCACTGAGCACCCAGCACTCCGAGCACTGAGCACCCAGCACCCTGAGCACTGAGCACCCAGCACCCCGAGTACTGAGCACCGAGCACCCCGAGCTCTGAGCACCCAGCACACTGAGTACTGAGCACCCAGTACCCTGAGTACTGAGCACCCCGAGTACTGAGCACCCAGCACCCCGAGCACTGAGCACCCAGCACCCTGAGTACTGAGAACAGATCACCCCGAGCTCGGAGCACCCAGGACCCCGAGCACTGAGTACTGAGCAGCCAGCACCCTGAGTACTGAGCACCGAGCTCCCCGAGCACTGAGCACCCAGCACCCTGAGCACTGAGCACCCAGCACCCTGAGCACTGAACACCCAGCACCCTGAGTACTGAGCACCCAGCACCCTGAGTACTGATCACCGAGCACCCCGAGCACTGAGCACCCAGCACCCTGAGTACTGAGCACCCAGCACCCTGAATACTGAGCACCCAGCACCCTGAGTACTGAGCACTCAGCACCCTGAGCAATGAGCACCCAGCACCCTGAGTACTGAGCACTGAGCACCCAGCACCCCGAGCACTGAGCACCCAGCACCCTGTGTACTGAGCACTGAGCACCCTGATTACTAAGCACCCAGCACCCTGAGTACTGAGCACCCAGGACCCTAAGCACTGAGCACCGAGCACCCCGAGCACTGAGCACTCAGCACCCTGAGCACTCAGCACCCATCACCCCGATCACTGAGCACCCAGCACCCTGAGCACTGAGCACCCAGCACACTGAGCACTGAGCACCCAGCACCCAGAGCACTGAGCACCCAGCACCCTGAGCACAGAGCACCCAGCACCCTGAGTACTGAGCACCCAGCACCCTGAGTACTGAGCACCCAGCACCCTGAGTACTGAGCACCGAGCACCCTGAGTACGGAGCACCGAGCACCCTGAGTACTGAGCACCCAGCACCCTGAGCACTGAGCACCCAGCACCCTGAGTACTGAGCACCCAGCACCCTGAGTACTGAGCACCCAGCACCCCGAGCACTGAGCACCCAGAACCCTGAGTACTGAGCACCTAGCACCCTGAGCACTGAGCACCGAGCACCCTGAGTACTGAACACCCAGCACCCTGAGCACTGAGCACTGAGCACACAGCACCCTGAGCACTGAGAACTGAGCACCCAGCACCCCGAGCACTGAGCACCCAGCACCCTGAGCACCCAGCACCCTGAGCACTGAGCACCCTGAGCACTGAGCACCCTCAGCACTGAGCACTGAGCACCCAGCACCCTGAGTACTGAGCACCCAACACTCTGAGCACTGAGCACCCAGCACGCTGAGTACTGAGCACTGAGCACACAGCACCCTGAGTACAGAGCACCCAGCACCCCGAGCACTGAGCACCCAGCGCCCCGAGCGTTGAGAACCCAGCACCCTGAGCACTGAGCACTGAGCACACTGAGCACTGAGCACCCAGCACCCCGAGTACTGAGCACTGAGCACCCTGAGCACTGAGCACCCAGCACCCTGAGTACTGAGCACCCAGCACCCTGAGTACTGAGCACCCAGCACCCAGAGCACTGAGCACTGAGCACCCAGCACCTTGAGCACTGAGCACTGACCACCCAGCACCCCGAGCACTGAGCACCCAGCACCCCGGGCACTGAGCACCCAGCGCCCTGAGCACTGAGCACCCAGCACACTGAGCACTGAGCACCCAGCCCCCTGAGTACTGAGCACCCAGCACCATGAGTACTGAGCACCCAGCACCCTGAGCACTGAGCACCCTGAGGACTGAGCACCCAGCACCCTGAGCACTGAGCACCCAGCACCCTGAGTACTGAGCACCGATCACCCTGAGCACTGAGCACCCAGCACCCCGAGCACTGAGCACCCAGCACCCTGAGTACTGAGCACCCAGCACCCTGAGCACTGAGCACCCAGCACCCTGAGTACTGAGCACCCTGAGTACTGAGCACCGATCACCCTGAGCACTGAGAACCCAGCACCCTGAGTACTGAGCACCCAGCACCCTGAGCACTGAGCACCCAGCACCCTGAGCACTGAGCACCCAGCACCCTGAGTACTGAGCACCCAGCACCCTGAGTACTGAGTACCCAGCACCCTGAGCACTGAGGACCCAGCACCCTGAGTACTGAGCACCGAGCACCCTGAGTACTGAGCACCCAGCACCCTGAGTACTGAGCACACAGCACCCTGAGCACTGAGCACCCAGCACCCTGAGTACTGAGCACCCAGCACCCTGAGTACTGAGCACCCAGCACCCAGAGCACTGAGCACCCAGCACCCCGAGCATGGAGCACCCAGGACCCCGAGCACTGAGTACTGAGCACCCAGCACCCTGAGTACTGAGCACCGAGCTAACCGAGCACTGAGCACCCTGAGTACTGAGCACCCAGCACCCCGATCACTGAGCACCCAGCACCCTGAGCACTGAGCACCCAGCACCCTGAGCACTGAGCACCCAGCACCCTGAGTACTGAGCACCCAGCACGCTGAGTACTGAGCACCCAGCACCCTGAGCACTGAGCACCCAGCACCCTGAGTACTGAGCACTGAGCACCCAGCACCCCGAGCACTGAGCACCCAGCACCCTGTGTACTGAGCACTGAGCACCCTGAGTACTAAGCACCCAGCACCCTGAGTACTGAGCACCCAGCACCCTGAGCACTGAGCACCGAGCACCCCGAGCACTGAGCACCCAGCACCCTGAGCACTCAGCACCCAGCACCCCGAGCACTGAGCACCAAGCACCCTGAGCACTGAGCACCCAGCACCATGAGCACGGAGAACCCCGAGTACTGAGCACCCAGCACCCTGAGCACTGAGCACCCAGCACCTTGAGTACTGAGCACCGAGCACCTCGAGCACTAAGCACCCAGCACCCTGAGTACTGAGCACCCAGCACCCTGAGCACTGAGCACCCAGAACCCTGAGCACTGAGCACAGAGCACCCTGAGCACGGAGCACCCAGCACCCTGAGTACTGAGCACCCAACACCCAGACTACTGAGCTCCCAGCACACTGAGCACTGAGCAGCCAGCACCCTGAGTACTGAGCACCCAGCACCCTGAGTACTGAACACCCAGCACCCTGAGCACTGCGCACTGAGCACCCTGAGCACTGAGTACTGAGCACTGAGCACCCTGAGCACTGAGCACCCAGCACCCCGAGTACTGAGCACCCAGCACCCCGAGCACTGAGCACCCAGCGCCCCGAGCACTGAGCACCCAGCACCCCGAGCACTGAGCACTGAGCACCCTGAGCACTGAGCACCCAGCACCCGGAGTACTGAGCACTGAGCACCCTGAGTACTGAGCACCAAGCACCCCGAGTACTGAGCACTGAGCACCCTGAGTACTGAGCACCCAGCACCCTGAGCACTGAGCACCCAGCACCCTGAGTACTGAGCACTGAAAACCCTGAGTACTGAGCACCGAGCACCCTGAGTACTGAGCACCCAGCACCCTGATCACTGAGCACGGAGCACCCCGAGGACTGAGCACCCAGCACCCTGAGCACTGAGCACCCAGCACCTTGAGTACTGAGCACCGAGCACAACGAGCACTGAGCACCCAGCACCCTGAGTACTGAGCACCCAGCACCCTGAGCACTGAGCACCCAGCTCCCTGAGCACTGAGCACGCAGCACCCCAAGCACTGAGCACCCAGCACCCTGAGTACTGAGCACAGAGCACCCTGAGCACTGAGCACCCAGCACCCTGAGTACAGAGCACCCAGCACCCTGAGTACTGAGCAACCAGCACCCTGAGCACTGAGCACTGAGCACCCAGCACCCTGAGCACTGAGCACCCAGCACCACAGCCCTGAGCACCCAGCACCCCGAGCACTGAGCACCCAGCACCCTGAGCACTGAGCACCCAGCACCCTGAGTACTGAGCAACCAGCAACCTGAGTACTGAGCACCCAGCACCCTGAGTACTGAGCAGTCAGCACCCTGAGTACTGAGCACCGAGCACACCGAGCAATGAGCACACAGCACCCTGAGCACTGAGCACCCTGAGTACTGAGCACTGAGCACAGAGCATCCTGAGTACTGAGCAGCGAGCACCCCGAGCACTGAGCACCCAGCACCCTGAGTACTGAGCACCCTGAGTACTGAGCACTGAGCACAGAGCATCCTGAGTACTGAGCACCCTGAGGACTGAGCACCCAGCACCCAGAGCACTGAGAACCCAGCACCCTGAGTACTGAGCACTGATCACCCTGAGCACTGAGCACCCAGCACCCCGAGCACTGAGCACCCAGCACCCTGAGTACTGAGCACCCAGCACCCTGAGCACTGAGCAGCGAGCACCCTGAGTACTGAACACCCAGCACCCTGAGCACTCAGCACTGAGCACCCAGCACCCTGAGCACTGAGCACTGAGCACCCAGCACCCCGAGCACTGAGCACCCAGCACCCTGAGCACCCAGCACCCTGAGCACTGAGCACCCTGAGCACTGAGCACCCTGAGCACTGAGCACTGAGCACCCAGCACCCTGAGTACTGAGCACCCAACACTCTGAGCACTGAGCACCCAGCACGCTGAGTACTGAGCACTGAGCACACAGCACCCTGAGTACTGAGCACCCAGCACCCCGAGCACTGAGCACCCAGCGCCCCGAGCACTGAGCACCCAGCACCCTGAGCACTGAGCACTGAGAACACTGAGCACTGAGAACCCTGAGTACTGAGCACCCAGCACCCTGAGCACTGAGCACCCTGAGTACTGAGCACCGAGCACCCTGAGTACTGAGTACCCAGCCCCCTGAGCACTGAGCACGGAGCAGCCCGAGGACTGTGCACCCCGCACCCTGAGCACTGAGCACCCAGCACCTTGAGTACTGAGCACCGAGCACCCCGAGCACTGAGCACCCAGCACCCTGAGTACTGAGCACCCAACACCCAGAGTACTGAGCACCCAGCACCCTGATCACTGAGCACCCAGCACCCTGAGTACTGAGCACCCAGCACCGTGAGTACTGAGCACCCAGCACCCTGATCACTGAGCACCCAGCACCCTGAGTACTGAGCACCCAGCACCGTGAGTACTGAGCACCCAGCACCCTGAGCACTGAGCACTGAGCACCCAGCACCCTGAGCACTGAGCACTGACCACCCAGCACCCCGAGCACTGAGCACCCAGCACCCCGAGCACTGAGCACCCAGCGCCCTGAGCACTGAGCACCCAGCACCCTGAGCACTGAGCACCCAGCCCCCTGAGTACTGAGCACCCAGCACCATGAGTACTGAGCACCCAGCACCCTGAGTACTGAGCACCGAGCACCCCGAGCACTGAGCACCCAGCACCCTGAGCACTGAGCACCCTGAGGACTGAGCACCCAGCACCCTGAGCACCGAGCACACCGAGCACTGAGCACCCAGCACCCTGAGCACTGAGCACCCTGAGCACTGAGCACCCAGCACACCGAGCACTGAGCACCCAGCACCCTGAGTACTGAGCACCCAGCACCCTGAGCACTGAGCACCCAGCACCCTGAGTACTGAGCACCCTGAGTACTGAGCACCGATCACCCTGAGCACTGAGCACCCAGCACCCTGAGTACTGAGCACCCAGCAACCTGAGCACTGAGCACCCAGCACCCTGAGCACTGAGCACCCAGCACCCTGAGTACTGAGCACCCAGAACCCTGAGTACTGAGTACAAAGCACCCTGAGCACTGAGCACCCAGCACCCTGAGTACTGAGCACCGAGCACACTAAGTACTGAGCACCAAGCACCCTGAGTACTGAGCACACAGCACCCTGAGCACTGAGCACCCAGCACCCTGAGTACTGAGCACCCAGCACCCTGAGTACTGAGCACACAGCACCCTGAGTACTGAGCACCCAGCACCCTGAGTACTGAGCACCCAGCACCCTGAGTACTGAGCACCGAGCACCCCGAGCACTGAGCAACCAGCACCCTGAGTACTGAGCACTGAGCACCCTGAGTACTGAGCACCGAACACCCTGAGTACTGAGCACCCAGCACCCTGAGGACTGAGCACCCAGCACCCTGAACACTGAGCACCCAGCACCCTGAGTACTGAGCCCCCAGCACCCTGAGTACTGAGCACCCAGCACCCTGAGCACTGAGCACCCAGCACCCCGAGCACTGAGCACCCAGCACCCCGAGCACTAAGCACCCAGCACCCCGAGCACTGAGCACCCTGCACCCTGAGTACTGAGCACAGAGCACCCTGAGCACTGAGCACCCAGCACCCTGAGTACTGAGCACCCAGCACCCTGAGTACTGAGCAACCAGCACCCTGAGCACTGAGCACTGAGCACCCAGCACCCTGAGCACTGAGCACTGAGCACCCAGCACCACAGCCCTGAGCACGCAGCACCCCGAGCACTGAGCACCCAGCACCCTGAGCACTGAGCACCCAGCACCCTGAGTACTGAGCAACCAGCAACCTGAGTACTGAGCACCCAGCACCCTGAGTACTGAGCACACAGCACCCTGAGTACTGAGCAACCAGCACCCTGAGCACTGAGCACTGAGCACCCAGCACCCTGAGCACTGAGCACCCAGCACCACAGCCCTGAGCACCCAGCACCCCGAGCACTGAGCACCCAGCCCCCTGAGCACTGAGCACCCAGCACCCTGAGTACTGAGCAACCAGCAACCTGAGTACTGAGCACCCAGCACCCTGAGTACTGAGCAGTCAGCACCCTGAGTACTGAGCACCGAGCACACCGAGCAATGAGCACCCAGCACCCTGAGCACTGAGCACCCGGAGGACTGAGCACCCAGCACCCTGAGCACTGAGCACCGATCACTCTGAGCAGTGAGCACCCAGCACCCCGAGCACTGAGCACCCAGCACCCTGAGTACTGAGCACCCAGCACCCCGAGTACTGAGCACCCAGCACCCTGAGTACTGAGCACCCAGCACCCCGAGCACTGAGCACCCAGCACCCTGAGTACTGAGCACCCTGAGTACTGAGCACTGAGCACAGAGCCTCCTGAGTACTGAGCACCCTGAGGACTGAGCACCCAGCACCCAGAGCACTGAGAACCCAGCACCCTGAGTACTGAGCACTGATCACCCTGAGCACTGAGCACCCACCACCCCGAGCACTGAGCACCCAGCACCCTGAGTACTGAGCACCCAGCACCCTGAGCACTGAGCAGCGAGCACCTTGAGTACTGAACACCCAGCACCCTGAGCACTCAGCACTGAGCACCCAGCACCCTGAGCACTGAGCACTGAGCACCCAGCACCCCGAGCACTGAGCACCCAGCACCCTGAGCACCCAGCACCCTGAGCACTGAGCACCCTGAGCACTGAGCACCCTGAGCACTGAGCACTGAGCACCCAGCACCCTGAGTACTGAGCACCCAACACTCTGAGCACTGAGCACCCAGCACGCTGAGTACTGAGCACTGAGCACACAGCACCCTGAGTACTGAGCACCCAGCACCCCGAGCACTGAGCACCCAGCGCCCCGAGCACTGAGCACCCAGCACCCCGAGCACTGAGCACTGAGCACACTGAGCACTGAGAACCCTGAGTACTGAGCACCCAGCACCCTGAGCACTGAGAACCCTGAGTACTGAGCACCGAGCACCCTGAGTACTGAGTACCCAGCCCCCTGAGCACTGAGCACGGAGCAGCCCGAGGACTGAGCACCCCGCACCCTGAGCACTGAGCACCCAGCACCTTGAGTACTGAGCACCGAGCACCCCGAGCACTGAGCACCCAGCACCCTGAGTACTGAGCACCCAACACCCAGAGTACTGAGCACCCAGCACCCTGATCACTGAGCACCCAGCACCCTGAGTACTGAGCACCCAGCACCCTGAGTACTGAGCACCCAGCACCCTGAGCACTGAGCACTGAGCACCCAGCACCCTGAGCACTGAGCACTGACCACCCAGCACCCCGAGCACTGAGCACCCAGCACCCCGAGCACTGAGCACCCAGCGCCCTGAGCACTGAGCACCCAGCACCCTGAGCACTGAGCACCCAGCGCCCTGAGTACTGAGCACCCAGCACCATGAGTACTGAGCACCCAGCACCCTGAGTACTGAGCACCGAGCACCCCGAGCACTGAGCACCCAGCACCCTGAGCACTGAGCACCCTGAGGACTGAGCACCCAGCACCCTGAGCACCGAGCACACCGAGCACTGAGCACCCAGCACCCTGAGCACTGAGCACCCTGAGCACTGAGCACCCAGCACACCGAGCACTGAGCACCCAGCACCCTGAGTACTGAGCACCCAGCACCCTGAGCACTGAGCACCCAGCACCCTGAGTACTGAGCACCCTGAGTACTGAGCACCGATCACCCTGAGCACTGAGCACCCAGCACCCTGAGTACTGAGCACCCAGCACCCTGAGCACTGAGCACCCAGCACCCTGAGCACTGAGCACCCAGCACCCTGAGTACTGAGCACCCAGAACCCTGAGTACTGAGTACAAAGCACCCTGAGCACTGAGCACCCAGCACCCTGAGTACTGAGCACCGAGCACACTAAGTACTGAGCACCAAGCACCCTGAGTACTGAGCACACAGCACCCTGAGCACTGAGCACCCAGCACCCTGAGTACTGAGCACCCAGCACCCTGAGTACTGAGCACACAGCACCCTGAGTACTGAGCACCCAGCACCCTGAGTACTGAGCACCCAGCACCCTGAGTACTGAGCACCGAGCACCCCGAGCACTGAGCAACCAGCACCCTGAGTACTGAGCACTGAGGACCCTGAGTACTGAGCACCGAACACCCTGAGTACTGAGCACCCAGCACCCTGAGGACTGAGCACCCAGCACCCTGAACACTGAGCACCCAGCACCCTGAGTACTGAGCCCCCAGCACCCTGAGTACTGAGCACCCAGCACCCTGAGCACTGAGCACCCAGCACCCCGAGCACTGAGCACCCAGCACCCCGAGCACTAAGCACCCAGCACCCCGAGCACTGAGCACCCAGCACCCTGAGTACTGAGCACAGAGCACCCTGAGCACTGAGCACCCAGCACCCTGAGTACTGAGCACCCAGCACCCTGAGTACTGAGCAACCAGCACCCTGAGCACTGAGCACTGAGCACCCAGCACCCTGAGCACTGAGCACTGAGCACCCAGCACCACAGCCCTGAGCACCCAGCACCCCGAGCACTGAGCACCCAGCACCCTGAGCACTGAGCACCCAGCACCCTGAGTACTGAGCACCCAGCACCCTGAGTACTGAGCAACCAGCAACCTGAGTACTGAGCACCCAGCACCCTGAGTACTGAGCAGTCAGCACCCTGAGTACTGAGCACCGAGCACACCGAGCAATGAGCACCCAGCACCCTGAGCACTGAGCACCCGGAGGACTGAGCACCCAGCACCCTGAGCACTGAGCACCGATCACTCTGAGCAGTGAGCACCCAGCACCCCGAGCACTGAGCACCCAGCACCCTGAGTACTGAGCACCCAGCACCCCGAGTACTGAGCACCCAGCACCCTGAGTACTGAGCACCCAGCACCCCGAGCACTGAGCACCCAGCACCCTGAGTACTGAGCACCCTGAGTACTGAGCACTGAGCACAGAGCCTCCTGAGTACTGAGCACCCTGAGGACTGAGCACCCAGCACCCAGAGCACTGAGAACCCAGCACCCTGAGTACTGAGCACTGATCACCCTGAGCACTGAGCACCCACCACCCCGAGCACTGAGCACCCAGCACCCTGAGTACTGAGCACCCAGCACCCTGAGCACTGAGCAGCGAGCACCTTGAGTACTGAACACCCAGCACCCTGAGCACTCAGCACTGAGCACCCAGCACCCTGAGCACTGAGCACTGAGCACCCAGCACCCCGAGCACTGAGCACCCAGCACCCTGAGCACCCAGCACCCTGAGCACTGAGCACCCTGAGCACTGAGCACCCTGAGCACTGAGCACTGAGCACCCAGCACCCTGAGTACTGAGCACCCAACACTCTGAGCACTGAGCACCCAGCACGCTGAGTACTGAGCACTGAGCACACAGCACCCTGAGTACTGAGCACCCAGCACCCCGAGCACTGAGCACCCAGCGCCCCGAGCACTGAGCACCCAGCACCCCGAGCACTGAGCACTGAGCACACTGAGCACTGAGAACCCTGAGTACTGAGCACCCAGCACCCTGAGCACTGAGAACCCTGAGTACTGAGCACCGAGCACCCTGAGTACTGAGTACCCAGCCCCCTGAGCACTGAGCACGGAGCAGCCCGAGGACTGAGCACCCCGCACCCTGAGCACTGAGCACCCAGCACCTTGAGTACTGAGCACCGAGCACCCCGAGCACTGAGCACCCAGCACCCTGAGTACTGAGCACCCAACACCCAGAGTACTGAGCACCCAGCACCCTGATCACTGAGCACCCAGCACCCTGAGTACTGAGCACCCAGCACCCTGAGTACTGAGCACCCAGCACCCTGAGCACTGAGCACTGAGCACCCAGCACCCTGAGCACTGAGCACTGACCACCCAGCACCCTGAGCACTGAGCACCCAGCACCCCGAGCACTGAGCACCCAGCGCCCTGAGCACTGAGCACCCAGCACCCTGAGCACTGAGCACCCAGCGCCCTGAGTACTGAGCACCCAGCACCATGAGTACTGAGCACCCAGCACCCTGAGTACTGAGCACCGAGCACCCCGAGCACTGAGCACCCAGCACCCTGAGCACTGAGCACCCTGAGGACTGAGCACCCAGCACCCTGAGCACCGAGCACACCGAGCACTGAGCACCCAGCACCCTGAGCACTGAGCACCCTGAGCACTGAGCACCCAGCACACCGAGCACTGAGCACCCAGCACCCTGAGTACTGAGCACCCAGCACCCTGAGCACTGAGCACCCAGCACCCTGAGTACTGAGCACCCTGAGTACTGAGCACCGATCACCCTGAGCACTGAGCACCCAGCACCCTGAGTACTGAGCACCCAGCACCCTGAGCACTGAGCACCCAGCACCCTGAGCACTGAGCACCCAGCACCCTGAGTACTGAGCACCCAGAACCCTGAGTACTGAGTACAAAGCACCCTGAGCACTGAGCACCCAGCACCCTGAGTACTGAGCACCGAGCACACTAAGTACTGAGCACCAAGCACCCTGAGTACTGAGCACACAGCACCCTGAGCACTGAGCACCCAGCACCCTGAGTACTGAGCACCCAGCACCCTGAGTACTGAGCACACAGCACCCTGAGTACTGAGCACCCAGCACCCTGAGTACTGAGCACCCAGCACCCTGAGTACTGAGCACCGAGCACCCCGAGCACTGAGCAACCAGCACCCTGAGTACTGAGCACTGAGGACCCTGAGTACTGAGCACCGAACACCCTGAGTACTGAGCACCCAGCACCCTGAGGACTGAGCACCCAGCACCCTGAACACTGAGCACCCAGCACCCTGAGTACTGAGCCCCCAGCACCCTGAGTACTGAGCACCCAGCACCCTGAGCACTGAGCACCCAGCACCCCGAGCACTGAGCACCCAGCACCCCGAGCACTAAGCACCCAGCACCCCGAGCACTGAGCACCCAGCACCCTGAGTACTGAGCACAGAGCACCCTGAGCACTGAGCACCCAGCACCCTGAGTACTGAGCACCCAGCACCCTGAGTACTGAGCAACCAGCACCCTGAGCACTGAGCACTGAGCACCCAGCACCCTGAGCACTGAGCACTGAGCACCCAGCACCACAGCCCTGAGCACCCAGCACCCCGAGCACTGAGCACCCAGCACCCTGAGCACTGAGCACCCAGCACCCTGAGTACTGAGCAACCAGCAACCTGAGTACTGAGCACCCAGCACCCTGAGTACTGAGCACTCAGCACCCTGAGTACTGAGCACCGAGCACACCGAGCAATGAGCACCCAGCACCCTGAGCACTGAGCACCCGGAGGACTGAGCACCCAGCACCCTGAGATCTGAGCACCAATCACTCTGAGCAGTGAGCACCCAGCACCCCGAGCACTGAGCACCCAGCACCCTGAGTACTGAGCACCCAGCACCCCGAGTACTGAGCACCCAGCACCCTGAGTACTGAGCACCCAGCACCCCGAGCACTGAGCACCCAGCACCCTGAGTACTGAGCACCCTGAGTACTGAGCACTGAGCACAGAGCATCCTGAGTACTGAGCACCCTGAGGACTGAGCACCCAGCACCCAGAGAACTGAGAACCCAGCACCCTGAGTACTGAGCACTGATCACCCTGAGCACTGAGCACCCAGCACCCCGAGCACTGAGCACCCAGCACCCTGAGTACTGAGCACCCAGCACCCTGAGCACTGAGCACCGAGCACCCTGAGTACTGAACACCCAGCACCCTGAGCACTCAGCACTGAGCACCCAGCACCCTGAGCACTGAGCACCCAGCACCCCGAGCACTGAGCACCCAGCACCCTGAGCACCCAGCACCCTGAGCACTGAGCACCCTGAGCACTGAGCACCCTGAGCACTGAGCACTGAGCACCCAGCACCCTGAGTACTGAGCACACAACACTCTGAGCACTGAGCACCCAGCACGCTGAGTACTGAGCACTGAGCACACAGCACCCTGAGTACTGAGCACTGACCACCCAGCACCCCGAGCACTGAGCACCCAGCACCCCGAGCACTGAGCACCCAGCGCCCCGAGCACTGAGCACCCAGCGCCCTGAGCAATGAGCACCCAGCACCCTGAGCACTGAGCACCCAGCACCCTGAGCACTGAGCACCCAGCGCCCCGAGCACTGAGCACCCAGCACCCCGAGCACTGAGCACTGAGCACACTGAGCACTGAGCACCCAGCACCCCGAGTACTGAGCACTGAGCGCCCTGAGTACTGAGCACCCAGCACCCCGAGTACTGAGCACTGAGCACCCTTAGTACTGAGCACCCAGCACCCTGAGCACTGAGAACCCTGAGTACTGAGCACCGAGCACCCTGAGTACTGAGCACCCAGCCCCCTGAGCACTGAGCACGGAGCACCCCGAGGACTGAGCACCCCGCACCCTGAGCACTGAGCACCCAGCACCTTGAGTACTGAGCACCGAGCACCCCGAGCACTGAGCACCCAGCACCCTGAGTACTGAGCACCCAACACCCAGATTACTGAGCACCCAGCACCCTGATCACTGAGCACCCAGCACCCTGAGTACTG
Source organism: Microtus oregoni (assembly GCF_018167655.1). Lineage (NCBI taxonomy): Eukaryota > Metazoa > Chordata > Mammalia > Rodentia > Cricetidae > Microtus > Microtus oregoni. Next base: position 197,985 of record NW_024543344.1, read on the forward strand.
AGCACCCAGCACCCTGAGAACTGAGCACCCAGCACCCTGAGCACTGAGCACTGAGCACCCAGCACCCTGAGCACTGAGCACTGACCACCCAGCACCCCGAGCACTGAGCACCCAGCACCCCGAGCACTGAGCACCCAGCGCCCTGAGCACTGAGCACCCAGCACCCTGAGTACTGAGCACCGAGCACCCCGAGCACTGAGCACCCAGCACCCTGAGCACTGAGCACCCTGAGGACTGAGCACCCAGCACCCTGAGCACCGAGCACCCCGAGCACTGAGCACCCAGCACCCTGAGCACTGAGCACCCTGAGCACTGAGCACCCAGCACACCGAGCACTGAGCACCCAGCACCCTGAGTACTGAGCACCCAGCACCCTGAGCACTGAGCACCCAGCACCCTGAGTACTGAGCACCCTGAGTACTGAGCACCGATCACCCTGAGCACTGAGCACCCAGCACCCTGAGTACTGAGCACCCAGCACCCTGAGCACTGAGCACCCAGAACCCTGAGCACTGAGCACCCAGCACCCTGAGTACTGAGCACCCAGAACCCTGAGTACTGAGTACAAAGCACCCTGAGCACTGAGCACCCAGCACCCTGAGTACTGAGCACCGAGCACACTAAGTACTGAGCACCAAGCACCCTGAGTACTGAGCACCCAGCACCCTGAGCACTGAGCACCCAGCACCCTGAGTACTGAGCACCCAGCACCCTGAGTACTGAGCACCCAGCACCCTGAGTACTGAGCACCCAGCACCCTGAGTACTGAGCACCCAGCACCCTGAGTACTGAGCACCGAGCACCCCGAGCACTGAGCAACCAGCACCCTGAGTTCTGAGCACTGAGCACCCTGAGTACTGAGCACCGAACACCCTGAGTACTGAGCACCCAGCACCCTGAGGACTGAGCACCCAGCACCCTGAACACTGAGCACCCAGCACCCTGAGTACTGAGCCCCCAGAACCCTGAGTAATGAGCACCCAGCACCCTGAGCACTGAGCACCCAGCACCCTGAGCACTGAGCACCCAGCACCCCGAGCACTGAGCACCCAGCACCCCGAGCACTGAGCACCCAGCACCCTGAGCACTGAGCACCCAGCACCCTGAGCACTGAGCACCCAGCACCCTGAGTACTGAGTACTCAGCACCCTGAGCACTGAGCACCCAGCACCCTGAGTACTGATCACCGAGCACCCCGAGCACTGAGCACCCAGCACCCTGAGTACTGAGCACCCAGCACCCTGAGCACTGAGCACCCAGCACCCTGAGTACTGAGTACTCAGCACCCTGAGCACTGAGCACCCAGCACCCTGAGTACTGATCACCGAGCACCCCGAGCACTGAGCACCCAGCACCCTGAGTACTGAGCACCCAGCACCCTGAGTACTGAGCACTGAGCACCCTGAGTACTGAGCACCGAGGACCCTGAGCACTGAGCACCCAGCACCCTGAGTACTGAGCACTGAGCACCCTGAGTACTGAGCACCTAGCACCCTGAATACTGAGCACACAGCACCCTGAGTACTGAGCAGCCAGCACCCTCAGCACTGAGCACACAGCACCCCGAGCACTGAGCACCCAGCACCCTGAGCACTGAGCACCCAGCACCCCGAGTACTGAGCACCCAGCACCCTGAGTACTGAGCACCCAGTACCCTGAGTACTGAGCACGCCGAGTACTGAGCACCCAGCACCCCGAGCACTGAGCACCCAGCACCCTGAGTACTGAGAACAGATCACCCTGAGTACTGAGCACCCAGCACCCTGAGTACTGAGCCCCCAGCACCCTGAGTACTGAGCACCCAGCAACCCGAGCACTGAGCACCCAGCACCCCGAGAATGAGCACCCAGCACCCTGAGTACTGAGAACCGAGCACCCTGAGTACTGAGCATCCAGCACACTGAGTACTGACCCCCCAGCACCCTGAGCACTGAGCACCCAGCACACCGAGCACTGAGCAGCCAGCACCGCGAGAATGAGCACCCAGCACACTGAGTACTGAGCACCCAGCACCCCGAGCACGGAGCACCCAGGACCCCGAGCACTGAGTACTGAGCACCCAGCACCCTGAGTACTGAGCACCGAGCTCCCCGAGCACTGAGCACCCAGCACCCTGAGCACTGAGCACCCAGCACCCTGAGCACTGAGCACCCAGCACCCTGAGCACTGAGCACCCAGCACCCTGAGCACTGAGCACCCAGCACCGAGAGCACTGAGCACCCAGCACCCTGAGTACTGAGCACCCTGAGTACTGAGCACCGATCACCCTGAGCACTGAGCACCCAGCACCCTGAGTACTGAGCACCCAGCACCCTGAGCATTGAGCACCCAGCACCCTGAGTACTGAGCACCCAGAACCCTGAGTACTGAGTACAAAGCACCCTGAGCACTGAGCACCCAGCACCCTGAGCACTGAGCACCCAGCACCCTGAGCACTGAGCACCCAGCACCCTGAGCACTGAGCACCCAGCACCCTGAGTACTGAGCACCCAGCACCCTGAGTACTGAGCACCCAGACCCCGAGCACTGAGCACCCAGCACCCCTAGCACTGTGCACCTAGCACCCTGAGTACTGAGAACCCAGCACCCTGAGTACCCAGCACCCTGAGTACTGAGCACCCAGCAAACTGAGTACTGAGCACGCAGACCCCGAGCACTGAGCACCCAGCACCCCTAGCACTGTGCACCTAGCACCCTGAGTACTGAGAACCCAGCACCCTGAGTACTGAGCAACCAGCACCCTGAGCACTGAGCACCCTGCAGCCCGAGCACTGAGCATCCAGCATCCTGAGCACTGAGTACTGGGCACCCAGCACCCTGAGCACTGAGCACCCAGCACCCTGAGCACTGAGCACCCAGCACCCTGAGTACTGAGCACCCAGCACCCCAAGCACTGAGCACCGAGCACCCTGAGTACTGAGCACCCAGCACGCTGAGCACTGAGCACCCAGCACCCCGAGTACTGAGCACATAGCACCCTGAGTACTGAGCACCCAGCACCCTGAGTACTGAGCACCCTGAGTACTGAGCACCCTGCACCCTGAGTACTGAGCACTGAGCACCCAGCACCCCGAGTACTGAGCACCCAGCACCCTGAGCACTGAGCACCCAGCACCCTGAGTACTGAGCACCCAGCACCCCAAGCACTGATCACCGAGCACCCTGAGTACTGAACACCCAGCACGCTGAGCACTGAGCACCCAGCACCCCGAGTACTGAGCACCCAGCACCCTGAGTACTGAGCACCGAGCACCCAGAGTACTGAGCAACCTGAGTACTGAGCACCCAGCACCCTGAGCACTGAGCACCCAGCACCCTGAGCACTGAGCACCCAACGTACTGAGCACCGAGCACCCCGAGCACTGAGCACCCAGCACTGAGCACCCAGCACCCTGACCACTGAGCACCCAGCACCCTGCGTACTGAGCACCCAGCACCCTGAGCACTGAGCACCCAGCACCCTGAGCACTGAGCACCCAGCACCCTGAGTACTGAGCACCCAGCACCCCAAACACGGAGCACCGAGCACCCGGAGAACTGAGCACCGAGCACCCTGAGTACTGAGCACCCAGCACCATGAGTACTGAGCACCGAGCACCCAGAGTACTGAGCAACCTGAGTACTGAGCACCCAGCACCCCGAGAATGAGCACCCAGCACCATGAGTACTGAGCACCGAGCACCCTGAGCACTGAGCACCCAGCACCCTGAGCACTGAACACCAAGCACCCTGAGTACTGAGCACCCAGCACCCCAATCACTGAGCACCCAGCACCCTGAGTACTGAGCACCCTGAACGCTGAGCACTGAGCACCCAGCACCCAGAGTACTGAGCACCCAGCACCCTGAGTACTGAGCACCCAGCACACTGAGTACTGAGCACCCAGCACCCCGAGCACTGAGCACCCAGCACCCTGAGCACTGAGCACCCAGCACCCTGACTACTGAGCATCAAGCACCCTGAGCACTGAGCACCCAGCACCCTGAGCACTGAGCACCCAGCACCCTGAGCACTGAGCACCCAACGTACTGAGCACCGAGCACCCCGAGCACTGAGCACCCAGCACTGAGCACCCAGCACCCTGAGTACTGAGCACCCAGCACCCTGAGTACTGAGCACCGAGCACCCCGAGCACTGAGCACCCAGCACCCTGAGTACTGAGCACCCAGCACCCTGAGTACTGAGCACTGAGCACTGAGCACCCTGAGTACTGAGCACCCAGCACCCTGAGCACTGAGCACCCAGCACCCTGAGCACTGAGCACCCAGCACCCTGAGTACTGAGCACCCAGCACCCTGAGTACTGAGCACCCAGCACCCTGAGCACTGAGCCCCCAGCACCCTGAGCACTGAGCACCCAGCACCCAGAGCACTGAACACCCAGCACCCTGAGCACTGAGCACCCAGCACCCTGAGTACTAAGCACCCAGCACCCTGAGTACTGAGCACCCAGCACCCTGAGCACTGAGCACCCAGCACCCTGAGCGCTGAGCACCCAGCACCCCAAGCACTGCGCACCCAGCACCCTGAGTACTGAGCACCCTGAGTACTGAGCACCCAGCACCCTGAGCACTGAGCACCCAGCACCCTGAGTACTGAGCACCCTGAGTACTGAGCACCCAGCACCCTGAGTACTGAGCACCCTGAGTACTGAGCACCCAGCACCCTGAGCACTGAGCACCCAGCACCCTGAGTACTGAGCACCCAGCACCCTGAGCACTGAGCACCCAGCACCCTCAGTACTGAGCACCCAGCACCCTGAGTTCTTAGCACCCAGCAGCCTGAACACTGAGCACCCAGCAACCTGAGTACTGAGCACCGAGCACCCTGAATACTGAGCACCCAGCACCCTGAGTACTGAGCACCCAGCACCCTGAGTACTGAGCACCGAGCACTCCGAGCACTGAGCACAAAGCACCCTGAGTACTGAGCACCCTGCACCCTGAGTACTGAGCACTGAGCACCCAGCACCCCGAGTACTGAGCACCCAGCACCCTGAGCACTGAGCACCCAGCACCGTGAGTACTGAGCACCCAGCACACTGAGTACTGAGCACCCAGCACCCCGAGCACTGAGCACCCAGCACCCTGAGCACTGAGCACCCAGCACCCTGAGTACTGAGCATCAAGCACCCTGAGCACTGAGCACCCAGCACCCTGAGCACTGAGCACCCAGCACCGTGAGCACTGAGCACCCAGCACTGAGCACCCAGCACCCTGAGTACTGAACACCCAGCACACTGAGTACTGAGCCCCGCGCACCCCGAGCACTGAGCACCGGACACCCTGAGCACTGAGCACCCAGCACCATGAGTACTGAGCACCCAGCACCCTGAGTACTGAGCACTGAGCACTGAGCACCCTGAGCACTGAGAACCCTGAGCACTGAGCACCCAGCATCCTGAGCACTCAGTACTGAGCACCCAGCACCCTGAGCACTGAGCACCCAGCACCCTGAGCACTGAGCACCCTGCACCCTGAGTACTGAGCACCCAGCACCCCAAACACTGAGCACCGAGCACCCTGAGAACTGAGCACCGAGCACCCTGAGTACTGAGCACCCAGCACCATGAGTACTGAGCACCGAGCACCCAGAGTACTGAGCAACCTGAGTCCTGAGCACCCAGCACCCCGAGAATGAGCACCCAGCACCATGAGTACTGAGCACCGAGCACCTTGAGCACTGAGCACCCAGCACCCTGAGTACTGAGCACCAAGCACCCTGAGTACTGAGCACCCAGCACCCTGAGTACTGAGCACCCAGCACCCTGAGTTCTGAGCACCCAGGACCCTTAGCACTGAGCACAATGAGTACTGAGCACCAAGCACCCTGAGCACTGAGGACCCAGCACCCTGAGTACTGAGCACCCAGCACCCTGAGCACTGAGGACCCAGCACCCCGAGCACTGAGCACCCAGAACCCTGATTACTGAGCACCCAGCACCCCGAGCACTGAGCACCGGGCACCCCGAGCACTGAGCACCCAGCACGCTGAGTACTGAGCACAGAGCACCCTGAGTACTGAGCACTGAGCACTGAGCACCCTGAGCACTGAGCACCCAGCACCCTGAGCACTGAGCACCCAGCATCCTGAGCACTGAGTACTGAGCACCCAGCAACCTGAGCACTGAGCACCCAGCACCCTGTGCACTGAACACCAAGCACCCTGAGTACTGAGCACCCAGCACCCCAAACACTGAGCACCGAGCACCCTGAGAACTGAGCACCGAGCAACCTGAGTACTGAGCACCCTGAGCACTGAGCACCCAGCATCCTGAGCACTCAGTACTGAGCACCCAGCACCCTGAGCACTGAGCACCCAGCACCCTGTGCACTGAACACCAAGCACCCTGAGTACTGAGCACCCAGCACCCAAAACACTGAGCACCGAGCACCCTGAGAACTGAGCACCGAGCACCCTGAGTACTGAGCACCCAGCACCATGAGTACTGAGCACCGAGCACCCAGAGTACTGAGCAACCTGAGTACTGAGCACCCAGCACCCCGAGAATGAGCACCCAGCACCTTGAGTACTGAGCACCGAGCACCCTGAGCACTGAGCACCCAGCACCCTGAGTACTGAGCACCAAGCACCCTGAGTACTGAGCACCCAGCACCCTGAGTACTGAGCACACAGCACCCTGAGTTCTGAGCACCCAGGACCCTTAGCACTGAGCACAATGAGTACTGAGCACCAAGCACCCTGAGCACTGAGGACCCAGCACCCTGAGTACTGAGCACCCAGCACCCTGAGCACTGAGGACCCAGCACCCCGAGCACTGAGCACCCAGCACCCTGAGTACTGAGCACCCAGCACCCCGAGCACTGAGCACCGGGCACCCCGAGCACTGAGCACCCAGCACGCTGAGTACTGAGCACCCAACACCCTGAGTACTGAGCACTGAGCACTGAGCACCCTGAGCACTGAGCACCCAGCACCCTGAGCACTGAGCACCCAGCATCCTGAGCACTGAGTACTGAGCACCCAGCACCCTGAGCACTGAGCACCCAGCACCCTGTGCACTGAACACCCAGCACCCTGAGTACTGAGCACCCAGCACCCCAAACACTGAGCACCGAGCACCCTGAGAACTGAGCACCGAGCAACCTGAGTACTGAGCACCCAGCACCCTGAGTACTGAGCACCGAGCTCCCCGAGCACTGAGCACCCTGAGTACTGAGCACCCAGCACCCCGATCACTGAGCACCCAGCACCCTGAGCACTGAGCACCCACCACCCTGAGCACTGAGCACCCAGCTCCCTGAGTACTGAGCACCCAGCACGCTGAGTACTGAGCACCCAGCACCCCGAGCACTGAGCACCGAGCACCATGAGTACTGAGCACTGAGCACCCAGGAGCCTGTGTACTGAGCACTGAGCACCCTGAGTACTAAGCACCCAGCACTCTGAGTACTGAGCACCCAGCACCCTGAGCACTGAGCAACCAGCAGCCCGAGCAGTGAGCACCCAGCATCCTGAGCACTGAGTACTGGGCACCCAGAACCCTGAGCACTGAGCACCCAGCACCCTGAGCACTGAGCACCCAGCACCCTGAGCACTGAGCACCCAGCACCCTGAGTACTGAGCACCCAGCACCCTGAGTACTGAGCACCCAGACCCCGAGCACTGAGCACCCAGCACCCCTAGCACTGTGCACCTAGCACCCTGAGTACTGAGAACCCAGCACCCTGAGTACCCAGCACCCTGAGTACTGAGCACCCAGCAAACTGAGTACTGAGCACCCAGACCCCGAGCACTGAGCACCCAGCACCCCTAGCACTGTGCACCTAGCACCCTGAGTACTGAGAACCCAGCACCCTGAGTACTGAGCACCCAGCACCCTGAGCACTGAGCACCCTGCAGCCCGAGCACTGAGCATCCAGCATCCTGAGCACTGAGTACTGGGCACCCAGCACCCTGAGCACTGAGCACCCAGCACCCTGAGCACTGAGCACCCAGCACCCTGAGTACTGAGCACCCAGCACCCCAAGCACTGAGCACCGAGCACCCTGAGTACTGAGCACCCAGCACGCTGAGCACTGAGCACCCAGCACCCCGAGTACTGAGCACATAGCACCCTGAGTACTGAGCACCCAGCACCCTGAGTACTGAGCACCCTGAGTACTGAGCACCCTGCAACCTGAGTACTGAGCACTGAGCACCCAGCACCCCGAGTACTGAGCACCCAGCACCCTGAGCACTGAGCACCCAGCACCGTGAGTACTGAGCACCCAGCACACTGAGTACTGAGCACCCAGCACCCCGAGCACTGAGCACCCAGCACCCTGAGCACTGAGCACCCAGCACCCTGAGTACTGAGCATCAAGCACCCTGAGCACCGAGCACCCAGCACCCTGAGCACTGAGCACCCAGCACCGTGAGCACTGAGCACCCAGCACTGAGCACCCAGCACCCTGAGTACTGAACACCCAGCACACTGAGTACTGAGCCCCGCGCACCCCGAGCACTGAGCATCGGACACCCCGAGCACTGAGCACCCAGCACCCTGAGTACTGAGCACCCAGCACCCTGAGTACTGAGCACTGAGCACTGAGCACCCTAAGCACTGAGCACCCTGAGCACTGAGCACCCAGCATCCTGAGCACTCAGTACTGAGCACCCAGCACCCTGAGCACTGAGCACCCAGCACCCTGAGCACTGAGCACCCTGCACCCTGAGTACTGAGCACCCAGCACCCCAAACACTGAGCACCGAGCACCCTGAGAACTGAGCACCGAGCACCCTGAGTACTGAGCACCCAGCACCATGAGTACTGAGCACCGAGCACCCAGAGTACTGAGCAACCTGAGTCCTGAGCACCCAGCACCCCGAGAATGAGCACCCAGCACCATGAGTACTGAGCACCGAGCACCCTGAGCACTGAGCACCCAGCACCCTGAGTACTGAGCACCAAGCACCCTGAGTACTGAGCACCCAGCACCCTGAGTACTGAGCACCCAGCACCGTGAGTTCTGAGCACCCAGAACCCTTAGCACTGAGCACAATGAGTACTGAGCACCAAGCACCCTGAGCACTGAGGACCCAGCACCCTGATTACTGAGCACCCAGCACCCCGAGCACTGAGCACCGGGCACCCCGAGCACTGAGCACCCAGCACGCTGAGTACTGAGCACAGAGCACCCTGAGTACTGAGCACTGAGCACTGAGCACCCTGAGCACTGAGCACCCAGCACCCTGAGCACTGAGCACCCAGCATCCTGAGCACTGAGTACTGAGCACCCAGCACCCTGAGCACTGAGCACCCAGCACCCTGTGCACAGAACACCCAGCACCCTGAGTACTCAGCACCCAGCACCCCAAACACTGAGCACCGAGCACCCTGAGAACTGAGCACCGAGCAACCTGAGTACTGAGCACCCTGAGCACTGAGCACCCAGCATCCTGAGCACTCAGTACTGAGCACCCAGCACCCTGAGCACTGAGCACCCAGCACCCTGAGCACTGAGAACCCAGCACCCTGAGTACTGAGCACCCAGCACCCCAAACACTGAGCACCGAGCACCCTGAGAACTGAGCACTGAGCACCCTGAGTACTGAGCACCCAGCACCATGAGTACTGAGCACCGAGCACCCAGAGTACTGAGCAACCTGAGTACTGAGCACCCAGCACCCCGAGAATGAGCACCCAGCACCTTGAGTACTGAGCACCGAGCACCCTGAGCACTGAGCACCCAGCACCCTGAGTACTGAGCACCAAGCACCCTGAGTACTGAGCACCCAGCACCCTGAGTACTGAGCACCCAGCACCCTGTGTTCTGAGCACCCAGGACCCTTAGCACTGAGCACAATGAGTACTGAGCACCAAGCACCCTGAGCACTGAGGACCCAGCACCCTGAGTACTGAGCACCCAGCACCCTGAGCACTGAGGACCCAGCACCCCGAGCACTGAGCACCCAGCACCCTGAGTACTGAGCACCCAGCACCCCGAGCACTGAGCACCGGGCACCCCGAGCACTGAGCACCCAGCACGCTGAGTACTGAGCACAGAGCACCCTGAGTACTGAGCACTGAGCACCCAGCACCCCGAGTACTGAGCACATAGCACCCTGAGTACTGAGCACCCAGCACACTGAGTACTGAGCACCCAGCACCCCGAGCACTGAGCATCAAGCACCCTGAGCACTGAGCACCCAGCACCCTGAGCACTGAGCACCCAGCACCCTGAGCACTGAGCACCCAACGTACTGAGCACCGAGTACCCCGAGCACTGAGCACCCAGCACTGAGCACCCAGCACCCTGAGTAGTGAGCACCCAGCACCCTGAGTACTGAGCACCCAGCACCCTGAGCACTGAGCACCCAGCACTCTGAGCACTGAGCACCCAGCACCCTGAGTACTGAGCACCCAGCACCCCAAACACTGAGCACCGAGCACCCTGAGAACTGAGCACCGAGCACCCTCAGTATTGAGTACCCAGCACCATGAGTACTGAGCACCGAGCACCCAGAGTACTGAGCAACCTGAGTACTGAGCACCCAGCACCCCGAGAATGAGCACCCAGCACCATGAGTACTGAGCACCGAGCACCCTGAGCACTGAGCACCCAGCACCCGAAGCACTGAGCACCCAGCACCCTGAGCACTGAGCACCCAACGTACTGAGCACCCAGCACCCTGAGCACTGAGCACCCAGCACCGTGAGTACTGAGCACCCAGCACACTGAGTACTGAGCACCCAGCACCCCGAGCACTGAGCACCCAGCACCCTGAGCACTGAGCACCCAGCACCCTTAGTACTGAGCATCAAGCACCCTGAGCACTGAGCACCCAGCACCCTGAGCACTGAGCACCCAGCACCGTGAGCACTGAGCACCCAGCACTGAGCACCCAGCACCCTGAGTACTGAACACCCAGCACACTGAGTACTGAGCCCCGCGCACCCCGAGCACTGAGCATCGGACACCCCGAGCACTGAGCACCCAGCACCCTGAGTACTGAGCACCCAGCACCCTGAGTACTGAGCACTGAGCACTGAGCACCCTAAGCACTGAGCACCCTGAGCACTGAGCACCCAGCATCCTGAGCACTCAGTACTGAGCACCCAGCACCCTGAGCACTGAGCACCCAGCACCCTGAGCACTGAGCACCCTGCACCCTGAGTACTGAGCACCCAGCACCCCAAACACTGAGCCCCGCGCACCCCGAGCACTGAGCATCGGACACCCCGAGCACTGAGCACCCAGCACCCTGAGTACTGAGCACCCAGCACCCTGAGTACTGAGCACTGAGCACTGAGCACCCTAAGCACTGAGCACCCTGAGCACTGAGCACCCAGCATCCTGAGCACTCAGTACTGAGCACCCAGCACCCTGAGCACTGAGCACCCAGCACCCTGAGAACTGAGCACCGAGCACCCTGAGTACTGAGCACCCAGCACCATGAGTACTGAGCACCGAGCACCCAGAGTACTGAGCAACCTGAGTCCTGAGCACCCAGCACCCCGAGATTGAGCACCCAGCACCATGAGTACTGAGCACCGAGCACCCTGAGCACTGAGCACCCAGCACCCTGAGTACTGAGCACCAAGCACCCTGAGTACTGAGCACCCAGCACCCTGAGTACTGAGCACCCAGCACCCTGAGTTCTGAGCACCCAGGACCCTTAGCACTGAGCACAATGAGTACTGAGCACCAAGCACCCTGAGCACTGAGGACCCAGCACCCTGAGTACTGAGCACCCAGCACCCTGAGCACTGAGGACCCAGCACCCCGAGCACTGAGCACCCAGCACCCTGATTACTGAGCACCCAGCACCCCGAGCACTGAGCACCGGGCTCCCCGAGCACTGAGCACCCAGCACGCTGAGTACTGAGCACAGAGCACCCTGAGTACTGAGCACTGAGCACTGAGCACCCTGAGCACTGAGCACCCAGCACCCTGAGCACTGAGCACCCAGCATCCTGAGCACTGAGTACTGAGCACCCAGCACCCTGAGCACTGAGCACCCAGCACCCTGTGCACTGAACACCCAGCACCCTGAGTACTGAGCACCCAGCACCCCAAACACTGAGCACCGAGCACCCTGAGAACTGAGCACCGAGCAACCTGAGTACTGAGCACCCTGAGCACTGAGCACCCAGCATCCTGAGCACTCAGTACTGAGCACCCAGCACCCTGAGCACTGAGCACCCAGCACCCTGAGCACTGAGCACCCAGCACCCTGAGTACTGAGCACCCAGCACCCCAAACACTGAGCACCGAGCACCCTGAGAACTGAGCACCGAGCACCCTGAGTACTGAGCACCCAGCACCATGAGTACTGAGCACCGAGCACCCAGAGTACTGAGCAACCTGAGTACTGAGCACCCAGCACCCCGAGAATGAGCACCCAGCACCTTGAGTACTGAGCACCGAGCACCCTGAGCACTGAGAACCCAGCACCCTGAGTACTGAGCACCAAGCACCCTGAGTACTGAGCACCCAGCACCCTGAGTACTGAGCACCCAGCACCCTGTGTTCTGAGCACCCAGGACCCTTAGCACTGAGCACAATGAGTACTGAGCACCAAGCACCCTGAGCACTGAGGACCCAGCACCCTGAGTACTGAGCACCCAGCACCCTGAGCACTGAGGACCCAGCACCCCGAGCACTGAGCACCCAGCACCCTGAGTACTGAGCACCCAGCACCCCGAGCACTGAGCACCGGGCACCCCGAGCACTGAGCACCCAGCACGCTGAGTACTGAGCACAGAGCACCCTGAGTACTGAGCACTGAGCACTGAGCACCCTGAGCACTGAGCACCCAGCACCCTGAGCACTGAGCACCCAGCATCCTGAGCACTGAGTACTGAGCACCCAGCACCCTGAGCACTGAGCACCCAGCACCCTGTGCACTGAACACCCAGCACCCTGAGTACTGAGCACCCAGCACCCCAAACACTGAGCACCGAGCACCCTGAGAACTGAGCACCGAGCAACCTGAGTACTGAGCACCCAGCACCATGAGTACTGAGCATCGAGCACCCAGAGTACTGAGCAACCTGAGTACTGAGCACCCAGCACCCTGAGTACTGAGCACCGAGCTCCCCGAGCACTGAGCACCCTGAGTACTGAGCACCCAGCACCCCGATCACTGAGCACCCAGCTCCCTGAGCACTGAGCACCCACCACCCTGAGCACTGAGCACCCAGCTCCCTGAGTACTGAGCACCCAGCACGCTGAGTACTGAGCACCCAGCACCCCGAGCACTGAGCACCGAGCACCATGAGTACTGAGCACTGAGCACCCAGCAGCCTGTGTACTGAGCACTGAGCTCCCTAAGTACTAAGCACCCAGCACTCTGAGTACTGAGCACCCAGCACCCTGAGCACTGAGCAACCAGCAGCCCGAGCACTGAGCACCCAGCATCCTGAGCACTGAGTACTGGGCACCCAGCACCCTGAGCACTGAGCACCCAGCACCCTGAGCACTGAGCACCCAGCACCCTGAGCACTGAGCACCCAGCACCCTGAGTACTGAGCACCCAGCACCCTGAGTACTGAGCACCCAGACCCCGAGCACTGAGCACCCAGCACCCCTAGCACTGTGCACCTAGCACCCTGAGTACTGAGAACCCAGCACCCTGAGTACCCAGCACCCTGAGTACTGAGCACCCAGCACCCTGAGTACTGAGCACCCAGACCCCGAGCACTGAGCACCCAGCACCCCTAGCACTGTGCACCTAGCACCCTGAGTACTGAAAACCCAGCACCCTGAGTACTGAGCACCCAGCACCCTGAGCACTGAGCACCCAGCAGCCCGAGCACTGAGCATCCAGCATCCTGAGCACTGAGTACTGGGCACCCAGCACCCTGAGCACTGAGCACCCAGCACCCTGAGCACTGAGCACCCAGCACCCTGAGTACTGAGCACCCAGCACCCCAAGCACTGAGCACCGAGCACCCTGAGTACTGAGCACCCAGCACGCTGAGCACTGAGCACCCAGCACCCCGAGTACTGAGCACATAGCACCCTGAGTACTGAGCACCCAGCACACTGAGTACTGAGCACCCAGCACCCCGAGCACTGAGCATCAAGCACCCTGAGCACTGAGCACCCAGCACCCTGAGCACTGAGCACCCAACGTACTGAGCACCGAGTACCCCGAGCACTGAGCACCCAGCACTGAGCACCCAGCACCCTGAGTAGTGAGCACCCAGCACCCTGAGTACTGAGCACCCAGCACCCTGAGCACTGAGCACCCAGCACTCTGAGCACTGAGCACCCAGCACCCTGAGTACTGAGCACCCAGCACCCCAAACACTGAGCACCGAGCACCCTGAGAACTGAGCACCGAGCACCCTGAGTATTGAGTACCCAGCACCATGAGTACTGAGCACCGAGCACCCAGAGTACTGAGCAACCTGAGTACTGAGCACCCAGCACCCCGAGAATGAGCACCCAGCACCATGAGTACTGAGCACCGAGCACCCTGAGCACTGAGCACCCAGCACCCGAAGCACTGAGCATCGAGCACCCTGAGTACTGAGCACCCAGCACGCTGAGCACTGAGCACCCAGCACCCCGAGTACTGAGCACCCAGCACCCTGAGTACTGAGCACCCAGCATACTGAGTACTGAGCACCCAGCACCCCGAGCACTGAGCACCCAGCACCCTGAGCACTGAGCACCCAGCACCCTGAGTACTGAGCATCAAGCACCCTGAGCACTGAGCACCCAGCACCCTGAGCACTGAGCACCCAGCACCCTGAGCACTGAGCACCCAACGTACTGAGCACCGAGCACCCCGAGCACTGAGCACCCAGCACTGAGCACCCAGCACCCTGAGTACTGAGCACCCAGCACCCTGAGTACTGAGCAACGAGCTCCCCGAGCACTGAGCACCGGGCACCCCGAGCACTGAGCACCCAGCACCCTGAGTACTGAGCACCCAGCACCCTGAGTACTGAGCACTGAGCACTGAGCACCCTGAGTACTGAGCACCCAGCACCCTGAGCGCTGAGCACCCAGCACCCTGAGCACTGAGCACCCAGCACCCTGAGTACTGAGCACCCAGCACCCTGAGCACTGAGCCCCCAGCACCCTGAGCACTGAGCACTCAGCACCCAGAGCACTGAGCACCCAGCACCCTGAGCACTGAGCACCCAGCACCCTGAGTACTGAGCACCCAGCGCCCTGAGTACTGAGCACCCAGACCCCGAGCACTGAGCACCCAGCACCCCTAGCACTGTGCACCCAGCACCCTGAGTACTGAGAACCCAGCACCCTGAGTACTGAGCACCCAGCACCCTGAGCACTGAGCACCCAGTAGCCCGAGCACTGAGCACCCAGCATCCTGAGCACTGAGTACTGGGCACCCAGCACCGTGAGCACTGAGCACCCAGCACCCTGAGCACTGAGCACCCAGCACCCTGAGTACTGAGCACCCAGCACCCCAAGCACTGAGCACCGAGCACCCTTTGTACTGAGCACCCAGCACGCTGAGCACTGAGCACCCAGCACCCCGAGTACTGAGCACCCAGCACCCTGAGTACTGAGCACCCAGCACCCTGAGTACTGAGCACCCAGCACCCTGAGTACTGCGCACCCAGCACCATGAGTACTGAGCACCCAGCACCGCGAGCACTGAGCACCCAGCACCCTGAGCACTGAGCACCCAGCACCCCGAGTACTGAGCACCCAGCACCCTGAGTACTGAGCACCCAGAACACTGAGTACTGAGCACCCAGCACTGAGCACCCAGCACCCTGAGCACTGAGCACCCAGCACCCTGAGTACTGAGCATCAAGCACACTGAGCACTGAGCACCCAGCACCCTGAGCACTGAGCACCCAGCACCGTGAGCACTGAGCACCCAGCACTGAGCACCCAGCACCCTGAGTACTGAACACCCAGCACACTGAGTACTGAGCCCCGCGCACCCCGAGCACTGAGCATCGGACACCCCGAGCACTGAGCACCCAGCACCCTGAGTACTGAGCACCCAGCACCCTGAGTACTGAGCACTGAGCACTGAGCACCCTAAGCACTGAGCACCCTGAGCAGTGAGCACCCAGCATCCTGAGCACTCAGTACTGAGCACCCAGCACCCTGAGCACTGAGCACCCAGCACCCTGAGCACTGAGCACCCTGCACCCTGAGTACTGAGCACCCAGCACCCCAAACACTGAGCACCGAGCACCATGAGAACTGAGCACCGAGCACCCTGAGTACTGAGCACCCAGCACCATGAGTACTGAGCACCGAGCATCCAGAGTACTGAGCAACCTGAGTCCTGAGCACCCAGCACCCCGAGATTGAGCACCCAGCACCATGAGTACTGAGCACCGAGCACCCTGAGCACTGAGCACCCAGCACCCTGAGTACTGAGCACCAAGCACCCTGAGTACTGAGCACCCAGCACCCTGAGTACTGAGCACCCAGCACCCTGAGTTCTGAGCACCCAGGACCCTTAGCACTGAGCACAATGAGTACTGAGCACCAAGCACCCTGAGCACTGAGGACCCAGCACCCTGAGTACTGAGCACCCAGCACCCTGAGCACTGAGGACCCAGCACCCCGAGCACTGAGCACCCAGCACCCTGATTACTGAGCACCCAGCACCCCGAGCACTGAGCACCGGGCACCCCGAGCACTGAGCACCCAGCACGCTGAGTACTGAGCACAGAGCACCCTGAGTACTGAGCACTGAGCACTGAGCACCCTGAGCACTGAGCACCCAGCACCCTGAGCACTGAGCACCCAGCATCCTGAGCACTGAGTACTGAGCACCCAGCACCCTGAGCACTGAGCACCCAGCACCCTGTGCACTGAACACCCAGCACCCTGAGTACTGAGCACCCAGCACCCCAAACACTGAGCACCGAGCACCCTGAGAACTGAGCACCGAGCAACCTGAGTACTGAGCACCCTGAGCACTGAGCACCCAGCATCCTGAGCACTCAGTACTGAGCACCCAGCACCCTGAGCACTGAGCACCCAGCACCCTGAGCACTGAGCACCCAGCACCCTGAGTACTGAGCACCCAGCACCCCAAACACTGAGCACCGAGCACCCTGAGAACTGAGCACCAAGCACCCTGAGTACTGAGCACCCAGCACCATGAGTACTGAGCACCGAGCACCCAGAGTACTGAGCAACCTGAGTACTGAGCACCCAGCACCCCGAGAATGAGCACCCAGCACCTTGAGTACTGAGCACTGAGCACCCTGAGCACTGAGCACCCAGCACCCTGAGTACTGAGCACCAAGCACCCTGAGTACTGAGCACCCAGCACCCTGAGTACTGAGCACCCAGCACCCTGTGTTCTGAGCACCCAGGACCCTTAGCACTGAGCACAATGAGTACTGAGCACCAAGCACCCTGAGCACTGAGGACCCAGCACCCTGAGTACTGAGCACCCAGCACCCTGAGCACTGAGGACCCAGCACCCCGAGCACTGAGCACCCAGCACCCTGAGTACTGAGCACCCAGCACCCCGAGCACTGAGCACCGGGCACCCCGAGCACTGAGCACCCAGCACGCTGAGTACTGAGCACAGAGCACCCTGAGTACTGAGCACTGAGCACTGAGCACCCTGAGCACTGAGCACCCAGCACCCTGAGCACTGAGCACCCAGCATCCTGAGCACTGAGTACTGAGCACCCAGCACCCTGAGCACTGAGCACCCAGCACCCTGTGCACTGAACACCCAGCACCCTGAGTACTGAGCACCCAGCACCCCAAACACTGAGCACCGAGCACCCTGAGAACTGAGCACCGAGCAACCTGAGTACTGAGCACCCAGCACCATGAGTACTGAGCATCGAGCACCCAGAGTACTGAACAACCTGAGTACTGAGCACCCAGCACCCTGAGTACTGAGCACCGAGCTCCCCGAGCACTGAGCACCCTGAGTACTGAGCACCCAGCACCCCGATCACTGAGCACCCAGCTCCCTGAGCACTGAGCACCCACCACCCTGAGCACTGAGCACCCAGCTCCCTGAGTACTGAGCACCCAGCACGCTGAGTACTGAGCACCCAGCACCCCGAGCACTGAGCACCGAGCACCATGAGTACTGAGCACTGAGCACCCAGCAGCCTGTGTACTGAGCACTGAGCACCCTAAGTACTAAGCACCCAGCACTCTGAGTACTGAGCACCCAGCACCCTGAGCACTGAGCAACCAGCAGCCCGAGCACTGAGCACCCAGCATCCTGAGCACTGAGTACTGGGCACCCAGCACCCTGAGCACTGAGCACCCAGCACCCTGAGCACTGAGCACCCAGCACCCTGAGCACTGAGCACCCAGCACCCTGAGTACTGAGCACCCAGCACCCTGAGTACTGAGCACCCAGACCCTGAGCACTGAGCACCCAGCACCCCTAGCACTGTGCACCTAGCACCCTGAGTACTGAGAACCCAGCACCCTGAGTACCCAGCACCCTGAGTACTGAGCACCCAGCACCCTGAGTACTGAGCACCCAGACCCCGAGCACTGAGCACCCAGCACCCCTAGCACTGTGCACCTAGCACCCTGAGTACTGAAAACCCAGCACCCTGAGTACTGAGCACCCAGCACCCTGAGCACTGAGCACCCAGCAGCCCGAGCACTGAGCATCCAGCATCCTGAGCACTGAGTACTGGGCACCCAGCACCCTGAGCACTGAGCACCCAGCACCCTGAGCACTGAGCACCCAGCACCCTGAGTACTGAGCACCCAGCACCCCAAGCACTGAGCACCGAGCACCCTGAGTACTGAGCACCCAGCACGCTGAGCACTGAGCACCCAGCACCCCGAGTACTGAGCACATAGCACCCTGAGTACTGAGCACCCAGCACACTGAGTACTGAGCACCCAGCACCCCGAGCACTGAGCATCAAGCACCCTGAGCACTGAGCACCCAGCACCCTGAGCACTGAGCACCCAGCACCCTGAGCACTGAGCACCCAACGTACTGAGCACCGAGTACCCCGAGCACTGAGCACCCAGCACTGAGCACCCAGCACCCTGAGTAGTGAGCACCCAGCACCCTGAGTACTGAGCACCCAGCACCCTGAGCACTGAGCACCCAGCACTCTGAGCACTGAGCACCCAGCACCCTGAGTACTGAGCACCCAGCACCCCAAACACTGAGCACCGAGCACCCTGAGAACTGAGCACCGAGCACCCTGAGTATTGAGTACCCAGCACCATGAGTACTGAGCACCGAGCACCCAGAGTACTGAGCAACCTGAGTACTGAGCACCCAGCACCCCGAGAATGAGCACCCAGCACCATGAGTACTGAGCACCGAGCACCCTGAGCACTGAGCACCCAGCACCCGAAGCACTGAGCATCGAGCACCCTGAGTACTGAGCACCCAGCACGCTGAGCACTGAGCACCCAGCACCCCGAGTACTGAGCACCCAGCACCCTGAGTACTGAGCACCCAGCACACTGAGTACTGAGCACCCAGCACCCCGAGCACTGAGCACCCAGCACCCTGAGCACTGAGCACCCAGCACCCTGAGTACTGAGCATCAAGCACCCTGAGCACTGAGCACCCAGCACCCTGAGCACTGAGCACCCAGCACCCTGAGCACTGAGCACCCAACGTACTGAGCACCGAGCACCCCGAGCACTGAGCACCCAGCACTGAGCACCCAGCACCCTGAGTACTGAGCACCCAGCACCCTGAGTACTGAGCACCGAGCTCCCCGAGCACTGAGCACCGGGCACCCCGAGCACTGAGCACCCAGCACCCTGAGTACTGAGCACCCAGCACCCTGAGTACTGAGCACTGAGCACTGAGCACCCTGAGTACTGAGCACCCAGCACACTGAGTGCTGAGCACCCAGCACCCTGAGCACTGAGCACCCAGCACCCTGAGTACTGAGCACCCAGCACCCTGAGCACTGAGCCCCCAGCACCCTGAGCACTGAGCACTCAGCACCCAGAGCACTGAGCACCCAGCACCCTGAGCACTGAGCACCCAGCACCCTGAGTACTGAGCACCCAGCGCCCTGAGTACTGAGCACCCAGACCCTGAGCACTGAGCACCCAGCACCCCTAGCACTGAGCACCCAGCACCCTGAGTACTGAGAACCCAGCACCCTGAGTACTGAGCACCCAGCACCCTGAGCACTGAGCACCCAGTAGCCCGAGCACTGAGCACCCAGCATCCTGAGCACTGAGTACTGGGCACCCAGCACCGTGAGCACTGAGCACCCAGCACCCTGAGCACTGAGCACCCAGCACCCTGAGTACTGAGCACCCAGCACCCCAAGCACTGAGCACCGAGCACCCTTTGTACTGAGCACCCAGCACGCTGAGCACTGAGCACCCAGCACCCCGAGTACTGAGCACCCAGCACCCTGAGTACTGAGCACCCAGCACCCTGAGTACTGAGCACCCAGCACCCTGAGTACTGCGCACCCAGCACCATGAGTACTGAGCACCCAGCACCGCGAGCACTGAGCACCCAGCACCCTGAGCACTGAGCACCCAGCACCCCGAGTACTGAGCACCCAGCACCCTGAGTACTGAGCACCCAGAACACTGAGTACTGAGCACCCAGCACCCCGAGCCGTGAGCACCCGGCACCCTGAGCACTGAGCACCCAGCACCCTGAGTACTGAGCATCAAGCACCCTGAGCACTGAGCACCCAGCACCCTGAGCACTTAGCACCCAGCACCCTGAGCACTGAGCACCCAACGTACTGAGCACCGAGCACCCTGAGCACTGAGCACCCAGCACTGAGCACCCAGCACCCTGAGTACTGAGCACCCAGCACCATGAGTACTGAGCACCGAGCACCCCGAGCACTGAGCACCGGGCACCCCGAGCACTGAGCACCCAGCACCCTGAGTACTGAGCACCCAGCACCCTGAGTACTGAGCACTGAGCACTGAGCACACTGAGTACTGAGCACCCAGCACCCTGAGCACTGAGCACCAAGTACCCTGAGCACTGAGCACCCAGCACCCTGAGAACTGAGCACCCAGCACCCCAAACACTGAGCACCGAGCACCCTGAGAACTGAGCACCGAGCACCCTGAGTACTGAGCACCCAGCAACATGAGTACTGAACACGGAGCACCCAGAGTACAGAACAACCTGAGTACTGAGCACCCAGCACCCCGAGAATGAGCACCCAGCACCATGAGTACTGAGCACCCAGCACCCTGAGCACTGAGCACCCAGCACCCTGAGTACTGAGCACCAAGCACCCTGAGTACTGAGCACCCAGCACCCTGAGTACTGAGCACCCAGCACCCTGAGTTCTGAGCACCCCGCACCCTGAGCACTGAGCACACTGAGTACTGAGCACCCAGCACCCTGAGCACTGAGGACCCAGCACCCTGAGTACTGAGCACCCAGCACCCTGAGCACTGAGGACCCAGCACCGCGAGCGCTGAGCACCCAGCACCCTGAGTACTGAGCACCCAGCACCCCAAGCACTGAGCACCGGGCACCCCGAGCACTGAGCACCCAGCACCCTGAGTACTGAGGACCCAGCACCCTGAGTACTGAGCACTGAGCACTGAGCACCCTGAGCACTGAGCACCCAGCACACTGAGCACTGAGCACCCAGCATCCTGAGCACTGAGTACTGAGCACCCAGCACGCTGAGCACTGAGCACCCAGCACCCTGAGCACTGAGCACCCAGCACCCTGAGTACTGAGCACCCAGCACCCCAAACACTGAGCACCGAGCACCCTGAGAACTGAGCACCGAGCACCCTGAGTACTGAGCACCCAGCACCATCAGTACTGAGCACCGAGCACCCAGAGTACTGAGCAACCTGAGTACTGAGCACCCAGCACCCCGAGAATGAGCACCCAGCACCATGAGTACTGAGCACCGAGCACCCTGAGCACTGAGCACCCAGCACTCTGAGTACTGAGCACCAAGCACCCTGAGTACTGAGCACCCAGCACCCTGAGTACTGAGCACCCAGCACCATGAGTTCTGAGCACCCAGCACCCTGAGCACTGAGCACACTGAGTACTAAGCACCCAGCACCCTGAGCACTGAGGACCCAGCACCCTGAGTACTGAGCACCCAGCACCCTGAGCACTGAAGACCCAGCACCGGGAGCACTGAGCACCCAGCACCCTGAGTACTGAGCACCCAGCACCCTGAGCACTGAGGACCCAGCACCCCGAGCACTGAGCACCCAGCACGCTGAGTACTGTGCACTGAGCACCAAGCACCCTGAGTACTGAGCACCCATCACCCCGAGCACTGAGCACCCAGCACCCCGAGCCCTGAGCACTGAGCACCCTGAGTACTGAGCACTGAGCACCCTTAGTACTGAGCACTGAGCACCCTGAGTACTGAGCACCCAGCACCCTGAGCACTGAGTACGGAGCACCCCGAGGACTGAGCAACCAGCACCGTGAGCACTGAGCACCCAGCACCTTGAGTACTGAGCACCGAGCACCCCGAGCACTGAGCACATAGCACCCTAAGTACTGAGCACCCAGCACCCTGAGCACTGAGCACCCAGCACCCCGAGCACTGAGCACCCAGCACCCTGAGTACTGAGCACCCAGCAACCTGAGTGCTGAGCACCCAGCACCCCGAGCACTGAGCACCCAGCACCCTGTGTACTGAGCACCGAGCACCCCGAGCATTTTGCACCCAGCTCCCTGAGTACTGAGCACCCAGCACCCCGAGAATGAGCACCCAGCACCCCGAGCACTGAGCACCCAGCACCCTGAGCACTGAACACACAGCACCCTGAGTACTGAGCACCCAGCACCCTGAGTACTGAGCACCCAGCACCCCGAGCACTGAGCACCCAGCACCCCGAGCACTGAGCACTCAGCACCCTGTGTACTGAACAATGAGTACCCAGTACCCCCGAGCACTGAGACCCAGCACCCTGAGCACTGAGCACCCAGCAGCCCGAGTACTGAGCACCCAGCACCCCGAGCACTGAGCACCCAGCACCTCGAGCACTGAGCACCCAGCACCCTGAGTACTGAGCACCCAGCACCCCAAGCATTGAGCACCCAGCACCCTGAGTACTGAGCATCAAGCACCCTGAGCACTGAGCACCCAGCACCTTGAGCACTGAGCACCCAGCACCCTGAGCACTGAGCACCTAACGTACTGAGCACCGAGCACCCCGAGCACTGAGCACCCAGCACTGAGCACCCAGCACCCTGAGCACTGAGCACCCAGCACCCTGAGTACTGAGCACCCAGCGCCCTGAGTACTGAGCACCCAGACCCTGAGCACTGAGCACCCAGCACCCCTAGCACTGAGCACCCAGCACCCTGAGTACTGAGAACCCAGCACCCTGAGTACTGAGCACCCAGCACCCTGAGCACTGAGCACCCAGTAGCCCGAGCACTGAGCACCCAGCATCCTGAGCACTGAGTACTGGGCACCCAGCACCGTGAGCACTGAGCACCCAGCACCCTGAGCACTGAGCACCCAGCACCCTGAGTACTGAGCACCCAGCACCCCAAGCACTGAGCACCGAGCACCCTTTGTACTGAGCACCCAGCACGCTGAGCACTGAGCACCCAGCACCCCGAGTACTGAGCACCCAGCACCCTGAGTACTGAGCACCCAGCACCCTGAGTACTGAGCACCCAGCACCCTGAGTACTGCGCACCCAGCACCATGAGTACTGAGCACCCAGCACCGCGAGCACTGAGCACCCAGCACCCTGAGCACTGAGCACCCAGCACCCCGAGTACTGAGCACCCAGCACCCTGAGTACTGAGCACCCAGAACACTGAGTACTGAGCACCCAGCACCCTTAGCCGTGAGCACCCGGCACCCTGAGCACTGAGCACCCAGCACCCTGAGTACTGAGCATCAAGCACCCTGAGCACTGAGCACCCAGCACCCTGAGCACTGAGCACCCAGCACCCTGAGCACTGAGCACCCAACGTACTGAGCACCGAGCACCCTGAGCACTGAGCACCCAGCACTGAGCACCCAGCACCCTGAGTACTGAGCACCCAGCACCATGAGTACTGAGCACCGAGCACCCCGAGCACTGAGCACCGGGCACCCCGAGCACTGAGCACCCAGCACCCTGAGTACTGAGCACCCAGCACCCTGAGTACTGAGCACTGAGCACTGAGCACACTGAGTACTGAGCACCCAGCACCCTGAGCACTGAGCACCAAGTACCCTGAGCACTGAGCACCCAGCACCCTGAGAACTGAGCACCCAGCACCCCAAACACTGAGCACCGAGCACCCTGAGAACTGAGCACCGAGCACCCTGAGTACTGAGCACCCAGCAACATGAGTACTGAACACGGAGCACCCAGAGTACAGAACAACCTGAGTACTGAGCACCCAGCACCCCGAGAATGAGCACCCAGCACCATGAGTACTGAGCACCCAGCACCCTGAGCACTGAGCACCCAGCACCCTGAGTACTGAGCACCAAGCACCCTGAGTACTGAGCACCCAGCACCCTGAGTACTGAGCACCCAGCACCCTGAGTTCTGAGCACCCCGCACCCTGAGCACTGAGCACACTGAGTACTGAGCACCCAGCACCCTGAGCACTGAGGACCCAGCACCCTGAGTACTGAGCACCCAGCACCCTGAGCACTGAGGACCCAGCACCGCGAGCGCTGAGCACCCAGCACCCTGAGTACTGAGCACCCAGCACCCCAAGCACTGAGCACCGGGCACCCCGAGCACTGAGCACCCAGCACCCTGAGTACTGAGGACCCAGCACCCTGAGTACTGAGCACTGAGCACTGAGCACCCTGAGCACTGAGCACCCAGCACACTGAGCACTGAGCACCCAGCATCCTGAGCACTGAGTACTGAGCACCCAGCACGCTGAGCACTGAGCACCCAGCACCCTGAGCACTGAGCACCCAGCACCCTGAGTACTGAGCACCCAGCACCCCAAACACTGAGCACCGAGCACCCTGAGAACTGAGCACCGAGCACCCTGAGTACTGAGCACCCAGCACCATCAGTACTGAGCACCGAGCACCCAGAGTACTGAGCAACCTGAGTACTGAGCACCCAGCACCCCGAGAATGATCACCCAGCACCATGAGTACTGAGCACCGAGCACCCCGAGCACTGAGCACCGGGCACCCCGAGCACTGAGCACCCAGCAACCTGAGTGCTGAGCACCCAGCACCCCGAGCACTGAGCACCCAGCACCCTGTGTACTGAGCACCGAGCACCCCGAGCATTTTGCACCCAGCTCCCTGAGTACTGAGCACCCAGCACCCCGAGAATGAGCACCCAGCACCCCGAGCACTGAGCACCCAGCACCCTGAGCACTGAACACACAGCACCCTGAGTACTGAGCACCCAGCACCCTGAGTACTGAGCACCCAGCACCCCGAGCACTGAGCACCCAGCACCCCGAGCACTGAGCACTCAGCACCCTGTGTACTGAACAATGAGTACCCAGTACCCCCGAGCACTGAGACCCAGCACCCTGAGCACTGAGCACCCAGCAGCCCGAGTACTGAGCACCCAGCACCCCGAGCACTGAGCACCCAGCACCTCGAGCACTGAGCACCCAGCACCCTGAGTACTGAGCACCCAGCACCCCAAGCATTGAGCACCCAGCACCCTGAGTACTGAGCATCAAGCACCCTGAGCACTGAGCACCCAGCACCTTGAGCACTGAGCACCCAGCACCCTGAGCACTGAGCACCTAACGTACTGAGCACCGAGCACCCCGAGCACTGAGCACCCAGCACTGAGCACCCAGCACCCTGAGT
The DNA here is from genome assembly GCF_018167655.1 of Microtus oregoni. NCBI lineage: Eukaryota > Metazoa > Chordata > Mammalia > Rodentia > Cricetidae > Microtus > Microtus oregoni. The sequence goes on from NW_024543344.1 coordinate 223,641, forward strand.
ACTGAGCACCCAGCACCATGAGTACTGAGCACCGACCACCCCGAGCACTGAGCACCGGGCACCCCGAGCACTGAGCACCCAGCACCCTGAGTACTGAGCACCCAGCACCCTGAGTACTGAGCACTGAGCACTGAGCACCCTGAGTACTGAGCACCCAGCACCCTGAGCACTGAGCACCAAGCACCCTGAGCACTGAGCACCCAGCACCCTGAGTACTGAGCACCCAGCACCCCAAACACTGAGCACCGAGCACCCTGAGATCTGAGCACCGAGCACCCTGAGTACTGAGCACCCAGCACCATGAGTACTGAACACGGAGCACCCAGAGTACTGAACAACCTGAGTACTGAGCACCCAGCACCCCGAGAATGATCACCCAGCACCATGAGTACTGAGCACCGAGCACCCCGAGCACTGAGCACCGGGCACCCCGAGCACTGAGCACCCAGCACCCTGAGTACTGAGCACCCAGCACCCTGAGTACTGAGCACTGAGCACTGAGCACCCTGAGTACTGAGCACCCAGCACCATGAGTACTGAGCACCGAGCACCCCGAGCACTGAGGACCCAGCACCCCAAGCACTGAGCACCGGGCACACCGAGCACTGAGCACCCAGCACCCTGAGTACTGGGGACCCAGGACCCTGAGTACTGAGCACTGAGCACTGAGCACCCTGAGCACTGAGCACCCAGCACCCTGAGCACTGAGCACCCAGCATCCTGAGCACTGAGTACTGAGCACCCAGCACGCTGAGCACTGAGCACCCAGCACCCTGAGCACTGAGCACCCAGAACCCTGAGTACTGAGCACCCAGCACCCCAAACACTGAGCACCGAGCACCCTGAGAACTGAGCACCGAGCACCCTGAGTAATGAGCACCAAGCACCATCAGTACTGAGCACCGAGCACCCAGAGTACTGAGCAACCTGAGTACTGAGCACCCACCACCCCGAGAATGAGCACCCAGCACCATGAGTACTGAGCACCGAGCACCCTGAGCACTGAGCACCCAGCACTCTGAGTACTGAGCACCAAGCAACCTGAGTACTGAGCACCCAGCACCCTGAGTACTGAGCACCCAGCACCATGAGTTCTGAGCACCCAGCACCCTGAGCACTGAGCACACTGAGTACTGAGCACCCAGCACCCTGAGCACTGAGGACCCAGCACCCTGAGTACTGAGCACCCAGCACCCTGAGCACTGAGGACCCAGCACCCCGAGCACTGATCACCCAGCACCCTGAGTACTGAGCACCCAGCACCCTGAGCACTGAGGACCCAGCACCCCGAGCACTGAGCACACAGCACGCTGAGTACTGAGCACTGAGCACCCAGCACCCTGAGTACTGAGCACCCATCACCCGAGCACTGAGCACCCAGCACCCTGAGTACTGAGCAACCAGCACCCTGAGTACTGAGCACCAAGCACCCTGAGTACTGAGCACCCAGCACCCTGAGTACTGAGCACCCAGCACCCTGAGTTCTGAGCACCCCGCACCCTGAGCACTGAGCACACTGAGTACTGAGCACCCAGCACCCTGAGCACTGAGGACCCAGCACCCTGAGTACTGAGCACCCAGCACCCTGAGCACTGAGGACCCAGCACCGCGAGCGCTGAGCACCCAGCACCCTGAGTACTGAGCACCCAGCACCCCAAGCACTGAGCACCGGGCACCCCGAGCACTGAGCACCCAGCACCCTGAGTACTGAGGACCCAGCACCCTGAGTACTGAGCACTGAGCACTGAGCACCCTGAGCACTGAGCACCCAGCACACTGAGCACTGAGCACCCAGCATCCTGAGCACTGAGTACTGAGCACCCAGCACGCTGAGCACTGAGCACCCAGCACCCTGAGTACTGAGCACCCAGCACCCCAAACACTGAGCACCGAGCACCCTGAGAACTGAGCACCGAGCACCCTGAGTACTGAGCACCCAGCACCATCAGTACTGAGCACCGAGCACCCAGAGTACTGAGCAACCTGAGTACTGAGCACCCAGCACCCCGAGAATGAGCACCCAGCACCATGAGTACTGAGCACCGAGCACCCTGAGCACTGAGCACCCAGCACTCTGAGTACTGAGCACCAAGCACCCTGAGTACTGAGCACCCAGTACCCTGAGTACTGAGCACCCAGCACCATGAGTTCTGAGCACCCAGCACCCTGAGCACTGAGCACACTGAGTACTAAGCACCCAGCACCCTGAGCACTGAGGACCCAGCACCCTGAGTACTGAGCACCCAGCACCCTGAGCACTGAAGACCCAGCACCGGGAGCACTGAGCACCCAGCACCCTGAGTACTGAGCACCCAGCACCCTGAGCACTGAGGACCCAGCACCCCGAGCACTGAGCACCCAGCACGCGGAGTACTGTGCACTGAGCACCAAGCACCCTGAGTACTGAGCACCCATCACCCCGAGCACTGAGCACCCAGCACCCCGAGCCCTGAGCACTGAGCACCCTGAGTACTGAGCACTGAGCACCCTTAGTACTGAGCACTGAGCACCCTGAGTACTGAGCACCCAGCACCCTGAGCACTGAGTACGGAGCACCCCGAGGACTGAGCAACCAGCACCGTGAGCACTGAGCACCCAGCACCTTGAGTACTGAGCACCGAGCACCCCGAGCACTGAGCACATAGCACCCTAAGTACTGAGCACCCAGCACCCTGAGCACTGAGCACCCAGCACCCCGAGCACTGAGCACCCAGCACCCTGAGTACTGAGCACCCAGCAACCTGAGTGCTGAGCACCCAGCACCCCGAGCACTGAGCACCCAGCACCCTGTGTACTGAGCACCGAGCACCCTGAGCATTTTGCACCCAGCTCCCTGAGTACTGAGCACCCAGCACCCCGAGAATGAGCACCCAGCACCCCGAGCACTGAGCACCCAGCACCCTGAGCACTGAACACACAGCACCCTGAGAACTGAGCACCCAGCACCCTGAGTACTGAGCACCCAGCACCCCGAGCACTGAGCACCCAGCACCCCGAGCACTGAGCACTCAGCACCCTGTGTACTGAACAATGAGTACCCAGTACCCCCGAGCACTGAGACCCAGCACCCTGAGCACTGAGCACCCAGCAGCCCGAGTACTGAGCACCCAGCACCCCGAGCACTGAGCACCCAGCACCTCGAGCACTGAGCACCCAGCACCCTGAGTACTGAGCACCCAGCACCCCAAGCATTGAGCACCCAGCACCCTGAGTACTGAGCATCAAGCACCCTGAGCACTGAGCACCCAGCACCTTGAGCACTGAGCACCCAGCACCCTGAGTACTGAGCACCCAGCACCCCAAGCACTGAGCACCGAGCACCCTTTGTACTGAGCACCCAGCACGCTGAGCACCCAGCACCCCGAGTACTGAGCACCCAGCACCCTGAGTACTGAGCACCCAGCACCCTGAGTACTGAGCACCCAGCACCCTGAGTACTGCGCACCCAGCACCATGAGTACTGAGCACCCAGCACCGCGAGCACTGAGCACCCAGCACCCTGAGCACTGAGCACCCAGCACCCCGAGTACTGAGCACCCAGCACCCTGAGTACTGAGCACCCAGAACACTGAGTACTGAGCACCCAGCACCCCGAGCCGTGAGCACCCGGCACCCTGAGCACTGAGCACCCAGCACCCTGAGTACTGAGCATCAAGCACCCTGAGCACTGAGCACCCAGCACCCTGAGAACTGAGCACCCAGCACCCTGAGCACTGAGCACCCAACGTACTGAGCACCGAGCACCCTGAGCACTGAGCACCCAGCACTGAGCACCCAGCACCCTGAGTACTGAGCACCCAGCACCATGAGTACTGAGCACCGAGCACCCCGAGCACTGAGCACCGGGCACCCCGAGCACTGAGCACCCAGCACCCTGAGTACTGAGCACCCAGCACCCTGAGTACTGAGCACTGAGCACTGAGCACACTGAGTACTGAGCACCCAGCACCCTGAGCACTGAGCACCAAGTACCCTGAGCACTGAGCACCCAGCACCCTGAGAACTGAGCACCCAGCACCCCAAACACTGAGCACCGAGCACCCTGAGAACTGAGCACCGAGCACCCTGAGTACTGAGCACCCAGCAACATGAGTACTGAACACGGAGCACCCAGAGTACAGAACAACCTGAGTACTGAGCACCCAGCACCCCGAGAATGAGCACCCAGCACCATGAGTACTGAGCACCCAGCACCCTGAGCACTGAGCACCCAGCACCCTGAGTACTGAGCACCAAGCACCCTGAGTACTGAGCACCCAGCACCCTGAGTACTGAGCACCCAGCACCCTGAGTTCTGAGCACCCCGCACCCTGAGCACTGAGCACACTGAGTACTGAGCACCCAGCACCCTGAGCACTGAGGACCCAGCACCCTGAGTACTGAGCACCCAGCACCCTGAGCACTGAGGACCCAGCACCGCGAGCGCTGAGCACCCAGCACCCTGAGTACTGAGCACCCAGCACCCCAAGCACTGAGCACCGGGCACCCCGAGCACTGAGCACCCAGCACCCTGAGTACTGAGGACCCAGCACCCTGAGTACTGAGCACTGAGCACTGAGCACCCTGAGCACTGAGCACCCAGCACACTGAGCACTGAGCACCCAGCATCCTGAGCACTGAGTACTGAGCACCCAGCACGCTGAGCACTGAGCACCCAGCACCCTGAGCACTGAGCACCCAGCACTCTGAGTACTGAGCACCAAGCACCCTGAGTACTGAGCACCCAGCACCCTGAGTACTGAGCACCCAGCACCATGAGTTCTGAGCACCCAGCACCCTGAGCACTGAGCACACTGAGTACTAAGCACCCAGCACCCTGAGCACTGAGGACCCAGCACCCTGAGTACTGAGCACCCAGCACCCTGAGCACTGAAGACCCAGCACCGGGAGCACTGAGCACCCAGCACCCTGAGTACTGAGCACCCAGCACCCTGAGCACTGAGGACCCAGCACCCCGAGCACTGAGCACCCAGCACGCTGAGTACTGTGCACTGAGCACCAAGCACCCTGAGTACTGAGCACCCATCACCCCGAGCACTGAGCACCCAGCACCCCGAGCCCTGAGCACTGAGCACCCTGAGTACTGAGCACTGAGCACCCTTAGTACTGAGCACTGAGCACCCTGAGTACTGAGCACCCAGCACCCTGAGCACTGAGTACGGAGCACCCCGAGGACTGAGCAACCAGCACCGTGAGCACTGAGCACCCAGCACCTTGAGTACTGAGCACCGAGCACCCCGAGCACTGAGCACATAGCACCCTAAGTACTGAGCACCCAGCACCCTGAGCACTGAGCACCCAGCACCCCGAGCACTGAGCACCCAGCACCCTGAGTACTGAGCACCCAGCAACCTGAGTGCTGAGCACCCAGCACCCCGAGCACTGAGCACCCAGCACCCTGTGTACTGAGCACCGAGCACCCCGAGCATTTTGCACCCAGCTCCCTGAGTACTGAGCACCCAGCACCCCGAGAATGAGCACCCAGCACCCCGAGCACTGAGCACCCAGCACCCTGAGCACTGAACACACAGCACCCTGAGTACTGAGCACCCAGCACCCTGAGTACTGAGCACCCAGCACCCCGAGAACTGAGCACCCAGCACCCCGAGCACTGAGCACTCAGCACCCTGTGTACTGAACAATGAGTACCCAGTACCCCCGAGCACTGAGACCCAGCACCCTGAGCACTGAGCACCCAGCAGCCCGAGTACTGAGCACCCAGCACCCCGAGCACTGAGCACCCAGCACCTCGAGCACTGAGCACCCAGCACCCTGAGTACTGAGCACCCAGCACCCCAAGCATTGAGCACCCAGCACCCTGAGTACTGAGCATCAAGCACCCTGAGCACTGAGCACCCAGCACCTTGAGCACTGAGCACCCAGCACCCTGAGCACTGAGCACCTAACGTACTGAGCACCGAGCACCCCGAGCACTGAGCACCCAGCACTGAGCACCCAGCACCCTGAGTACTGAGCACCCAGCACCATGAGTACTGAGCACCGAGCACCCCGAGCACTGAGCACCGGGCACCCCGAGCACTGAGCACCCAGCACCCTGAGTACTGAGCACCCAGCACCCTGAGTACTGAGCACTGAGCACTGAGCACCCTGAGTACTGAGCACCCAGCACCCTGAGCACTGAGCACCAAGCACCCTGAGCACTGAGCACCCAGCACCCCGAGGACTGAGCACCCAGCACCCTGAGTACTGAGCACCCAGCACCCTGAGCACTGAGCACCCAGCACCCTGAGTACTGAGCACCCAGCACCCCAAACACTGAGCACCGAGCACCCTGAGAACTGAGCACCGAGCACCCTGAGTACTGAGCACCCAGCACCATCAGTACTGAGCACCGAGCACCCAGAGTACTGAGCAACCTGAGTACTGAGCACCCAGCACCCCGAGAATGAGCACCCAGCACCATGAGTACTGAGCACCGAGCACCCTGAGCACTGAGCACCCAGCACTCTGAGTACTGAGCACCAAGCACCCTGAGTACTGAGCACCCAGCACCCTGAGTACTGAGCACCCAGCACCATGAGTTCTGAGCACCCAGCACCCTGAGCACTGAGCACACTGAGTACTAAGCACCCAGCACCCTGAGCACTGAGGACCCAGCACCCTGAGTACTGAGCACCCAGCACCCTGAGCACTGAAGACCCAGCACCGGGAGCACTGAGCACCCAGCACCCTGAGTACTGAGCACCCAGCACCCTGAGCACTGAGGACCCAGCACCCCGAGCACTGAGCACCCAGCACGCTGAGTACTGTGCACTGAGCACCAAGCACCCTGAGTACTGAGCACCCATCACCCCGAGCACTGAGCACCCAGCACCCCGAGCCCTGAGCACTGAGCACCCTGAGTACTGAGCACTGAGCACCCTTAGTACTGAGCACTGAGCACCCTGAGTACTGAGCACCCAGCACCCTGAGCACTGAGTACGGAGCACCCCGAGGACTGAGCAACCAGCACCGTGAGCACTGAGCACCCAGCACCTTGAGTACTGAGCACCGAGCACCCCGAGCACTGAGCACATAGCACCCTAAGTACTGAGCACCCAGCACCCTGAGCACTGAGCACCCAGCACCCCGAGCACTGAGCACCCAGCACCCAGAGTACTGAGCACCCAGCAACCTGAGTGCTGAGCACCCAGCACCCCGAGCACTGAGCACCCAGCACCCTGTGTACTGAGCACCGAGCACCCTGAGCATTTTGCACCCAGCTCCCTGAGTACTGAGCACCCAGCACCCCGAGAATGAGCACCCAGCACCCCGAGCACTGAGCACCCAGCACCCTGAGCACTGAACACACAGCACCCTGAGTACTGAGCACCCAGCACCCTGAGTACTGAGCACCCAGCACCCCGAGCACTGAGCACCCAGCACCCCGAGCACTGAGCACTCAGCACCCTGTGTACTGAACAATGAGTACCCAGTACCCCCGAGCACTGAGACCCAGCACCCTGAGCACTGAGCACCCAGCAGCCCGAGTACTGAGCACCCAGCACCCCGAGCACTGAGCACCCAGCACCTCGAGCACTGAGCACCCAGCACCCTGAGTACTGAGCACCCAGCACCCCAAGCATTGAGCACCCAGCACCCTGAGTACTGAGCATCAAGCACCCTGAGCACTGAGCACCCAGCACCTTGAGCACTGAGCACCCAGCACCCTGAGTACTGAGCACCCAGCACCCCAAGCACTGAGCACCGAGCACCCTTTGTACTGAGCACCCAGCACGCTGAGCACCCAGCACCCCGAGTACTGAGCACCCAGCACCCTGAGTACTGAGCACCCAGCACCCTGAGTACTGAGCACCCAGCACCCTGAGTACTGCGCACCCAGCACCATGAGTACTGAGCACCCAGCACCGCGAGCACTGAGCACCCAGCACCCTGAGCACTGAGCACCCAGCACCCCGAGTACTGAGCACCCAGCACCCTGAGTACTGAGCACCCAGAACACTGAGTACTGAGCACCCAGCACCCCGAGCCGTGAGCAACCGGCACCCTGAGCACTGAGCACCCAGCACCCTGAGTACTGAGCATCAAGCACCCTGAGCACTGAGCACCCAGCACCCTGAGCACTGAGCACCCAGCACCCTGAGCACTGAGCACCCAACGTACTGAGCACCGAGCACCCTGAGCACTGAGCACCCAGCACTGAGCACCCAGCACCCTGAGTACTGAGCACCCAGCACCATGAGTACTGAGCACCGAGCACCCCGAGCACTGAGCACCGGGCACCCCGAGCACTGAGCACCCAGCACCCTGAGTACTGAGCACCCAGCACCCTGAGTACTGAGCACTGAGCACTGAGCACACTGAGTACTGAGCACCCAGCACCCTGAGCACTGAGCACCAAGTACCCTGAGCACTGAGCACCCAGCACCCTGAGAACTGAGCACCCAGCACCCCAAACACTGAGCACCGAGCACCCTGAGAACTGAGCACCGAGCACCCTGAGTACTGAGCACCCAGCAACATGAGTACTGAACACGGAGCACCCAGAGTACAGAACAACCTGAGTACTGAGCACCCAGCACCCCGAGAATGAGCACCCAGCACCATGAGTACTGAGCACCCAGCACCCTGAGCACTGAGCAACCAGCACCCTGAGTACTGAGCACCAAGCACCCTGAGTACTGAGCACCCAGCACCCTGAGTACTGAGCACCCAGCACCCTGAGTTCTGAGCACCCCGCACCCTGAGCACTGAGCACACTGAGTACTGAGCACCCAGCACCCTGAGCACTGAGGACCCAGCACCCTGAGTACTGAGCACCCAGCACCCTGAGCACTGAGGACCCAGCACCGCGAGCGCTGAGCACCCAGCACCCTGAGTACTGAGCACCCAGCACCCCAAGCACTGAGCACCGGGCACCCCGAGCACTGAGCACCCAGCACCCTGAGTACTGAGGACCCAGCACCCTGAGTACTGAGCACTGAGCACTGAGCACCCTGAGCACTGAGCACCCAGCACACTGAGCACTGAGCACCCAGCATCCTGAGCACTGAGTACTGAGCACCCAGCACGCTGAGCACTGAGCACCCAGCACCCTGAGCACTGAGCACCCAGCACCCTGAGTACTGAGCACCCAGCACCCCAAACACTGAGCATCGAGCACCCTGAGAACTGAGCACCGAGCACCCTGAGTACTGAGCACCCAGCACCATCAGTACTGAGCACCGAGCACCCAGAGTACTGAGCAACCTGAGTACTGAGCACCCAGCACCCCGAGAATGAGCACCCAGCACCATGAGTACTGAGCACCGAGCACCCTGAGCACTGAGCACCCAGCACTCTGAGTACTGAGCACCAAGCACCCTGAGTACTGAGCACCCAGCACCCTGAGTACTGAGCACCCAGCACCATGAGTTCTGAGCACCCAGCACCCTGAGCACTGAGCACACTGAGTACTAAGCACCCAGCACCCTGAGCACTGAGGACCCAGCACCCTGAGTACTGAGCACCCAGCACCCTGAGCACTGAAGACCCAGCACCGGGAGCACTGAGCACCCAGCACCCTGAGTACTGAGCACCCAGCACCCTGAGCACTGAGGACCCAGCACCCCGAGCACTGAGCACCCAGCACGCTGAGTACTGTGCACTGAGCACCAAGCACCCTGAGTACTGAGCACCCATCACCCCGAGCACTGAGCACCCAGCACCCCGAGCCCTGAGCACTGAGCACCCTGAGTACTGAGCACTGAGCACCCTTAGTACTGAGCACTGAGCACCCTGAGTACTGAGCACCCAGCACCCTGAGCACTGAGTACGGAGCACCCCGAGGACTGAGCAACCAGCACCGTGAGCACTGAGCACCCAGCACCTTGAGTACTGAGCACCGAGCACCCCGAGCACTGAGCACATAGCACCCTAAGTACTGAGCACCCAGCACCCTGAGCACTGAGCACCCAGCACCCCGAGCACTGAGCACCCAGCACCCTGAGTACTGAGCACCCAGCAACCTGAGTGCTGAGCACCCAGCACCCCGAGCACTGAGCACCCAGCACCCTGTGTACTGAGCACCGAGCACCCCGAGCATTTTGCACCCAGCTCCCTGAGTACTGAGCACCCAGCACCCCGAGAATGAGCACCCAGCACCCCGAGCACTGAGCACCCAGCACCCTGAGCACTGAACACACAGCACCCTGAGTACTGAGCACCCAGCACCCTGAGTACTGAGCACCCAGCACCCCGAGCACTGAGCACCCAGCACCCCGAGCACTGAGCACTCAGCACCCTGTGTACTGAACAATGAGTACCCAGTACCCCCGAGCACTGAGACCCAGCACCCTGAGCACTGAGCACCCAGCAGCCCGAGTACTGAGCACCCAGCACCCCGAGCACTGAGCACCCAGCACCTCGAGCACTGAGCACCCAGCACCCTGAGTACTGAGCACCCAGCACCCCAAGCATTGAGCACCCAGCACCCTGAGTACTGAGCATCAAGCACCCTGAGCACTGAGCACCCAGCACCTTGAGCACTGAGCACCCAGCACCCTGAGCACTGAGCACCTAACGTACTGAGCACCGAGCACCCCGAGCACTGAGCACCCAGCACTGAGCACCCAGCACCCTGAGTACTGAGCACCCAGCACCATGAGTACTGAGCACCGAGCACCCCGAGCACTGAGCACCGGGCACCCCGAGCACTGAGCACCCAGCACCCTGAGTACTGAGCACCCAGCACCCTGAGTACTGAGCACTGAGCACTGAGCACCCTGAGTACTGAGCACCCAGCACCCTGAGCACTGAGCACCAAGCACCCTGAGCACTGAGCACCCAGCACCCTGAGTACTGAGCACCCAGCACCCCAAACACTGAGCACCGAGCACCCTGAGATCTGAGCACCGAGCACCCTGAGTACTGAGCACCCAGCACCATGAGTACTGAACACGGAGCACCCAGAGTACTGAACAACCTGAGTACTGAGCACCCAGCACCCCGAGAATGATCACCCAGCACCATGAGTACTGAGCACCGAGCACCCCGAGCACTGAGCACCCATCACCCCGAGCACTGAGCACCCAGCACCCCGAGCCCTGAGCACTGAGCACCCTGAGTACTGAGCACTGAGCACCCTTAGTACTGAGCACTGAGCACCCTGAGTACTGAGCACCCAGCACCCTGAGCACTGAGTACGGAGCACCCCGAGGACTGAGCAACCAGCACCGTGAGCACTGAGCACCCAGCACCTTGAGTACTGAGCACCGAGCACCCCGAGCACTGAGCACATAGCACCCTAAGTACTGAGCACCCAGCACCCTGAGCACTGAGCACCCAGCACCCCGAGCACTGAGCACACAGCACCCTGAGTACTGAGCACCCAGCAACCTGAGTGCTGAGCACCCAGCACCCCGAGCACTGAGCACCCAGCACCCTGTGTACTGAGCACCGAGCACCCCGAGCATTTTGCACCCAGCTCCCTGAGTACTGAGCACCCAGCACCCCGAGAATGAGCACCCAGCACCCCGAGCACTGAGCACCCAGCACCCTGAGCACTGAACACACAGCACCCTGAGTACTGAGCACCCAGCACCCTGAGTACTGAGCACCCAGCACCCCGAGCACTGAGCACCCAGCACCCCGAGCACTGAGCACTCAGCACCCTGTGTACTGAACAATGAGTACCCAGTACCCCCGAGCACTGAGACCCAGCACCCTGAGCACTGAGCACCCAGCAGCCCGAGTACTGAGCACCCAGCACCCCGAGCACTGAGCACCCAGCACCTCGAGCACTGAGCACCCAGCACCCTGAGTACTGAGCACCCAGCACCCCAAGCATTGAGCACCCAGCACCCTGAGTACTGAGCATCAAGCACCCTGAGCACTGAGCACCCAGCACCTTGAGCACTGAGCACCCAGCACCCTGAGCACTGAGCACCTAACGTACTGAGCACCGAGCACCCCGAGCACTGAGCACCCAGCACTGAGCACCCAGCACCCTGAGTACTGAGCACCCAGCACCATGAGTACTGAGCACCGAGCACCCCGAGCACTGAGCACCGGGCACCCCGAGCACTGAGCACCCAGCACCCTGAGTACTGAGCACCCAGCACCCTGAGTACTGAGCACTGAGCACTGAGCACCCTGAGTACTGAGCACCCAGCACCCTGAGCACTGAGCACCAAGCACCCTGAGCACTGAGCACCCAGCACCCTGAGTACTGAGCACCCAGCACCCCAAACACTGAGCACCGAGCACCCTGAGATCTGAGCACCGAGCACCCTGAGTACTGAGCACCCAGCACCATGAGTACTGAACACGGAGCACCCAGAGTACTGAACAACCTGAGTACTGAGCACCCAGCACCGCGAGAATGATCACCCAGCACCATGAGTACTGAGCACCGAGCACCCCGAGCACTGAGCACCGGGCACCCCGAGCACTGAGCACCCAGCACCCTGAGTACTGAGCACCCAGCACCCTGAGTACTGAGCACTGAGCACTGAGCACCCTGAGTACTGAGCACCCAGCACCATGAGTACTGAGCACCGAGCACCCCGAGCACTGAGCACCGGGCACCCCGAGCACTGAGCACCCAGCACCCTGAGTACTGAGCACCCAGCACCCTGAGTACTGAGCACTGAGCACTGAGCACCCTGAGTACTGAGCACCCAGCACCCTGAGCACTGAGCACCAAGCACCCTGAGCACTGAGCACCCAGCACCCTGAGTACTGAGCACCCAGCACCCCAAACACTGAGCACCGAGCACCCTGAGATCTGAGCACCGAGCACCCTGAGTACTGAGCACCCAGCACCATGAGTACTGAACACGGAGCACCCAGAGTACTGAACAACCTGAGTACTGAGCACCCAGCACCCCGAGAATGATCACCAGCACCATGAGTACTGAGCACCGAGCACCCCGAGCACTGAGCACCGGGCACCCCGAGCACTGAGCACCCAGCACCCTGAGTACTGAGCACCCAGCACCCTGAGTACTGAGCACTGAGCACTGAGCACCCTGAGTACTGAGCACCCAGCACCCTGAGCACTGAGCACCAAGCACCCTGAGCACTGAGCACCCAGCACCCTGAGTACTGAGCACCCAGCACCCCAAACACTGAGCACCGAGCACCCTGAGATCTGAGCACCGAGCACCCTGAGTACTGAGCACCCAGCACCATGAGTACTGAACACGGAGCACCCAGAGTACTGAACAACCTGAGTACTGAGCACCCAGCACCCCGAGAATGATCACCCAGCACCATGAGTACTGAGCACCGAGCACCCTGAGCACTGAGGACCCAGCACCCCAAGCACTGAGCACCGGGCACACCGAGCACTGAGCACCCAGCACCCTGAGTACTGGGGACCCAGGACCCTGAGTACTGAGCACTGAGCACTGAGCACCCTGAGCACTGAGCACCCAGCACCCTGAGCACTGAGCACCCAGCATCCTGAGCACTGAGTACTGAGCACCCAGCACGCTGAGCACTGAGCACCCAGCACCCTGAGCACTGAGCACCCAGAACCCTGAGTACTGAGCACCCAGCACCCCAAACACTGAGCACCGAGCACCCTGAGAACTGAGCACCGAGCACCCTGAGTAATGAGCACCAAGCACCATCAGTACTGAGCACCGAGCACCCAGAGTACTGAGCAACCTGAGTACTGAGCACCCACCACCCCGAGAATGAGCACCCAGCACCATGAGTACTGAGCACCGAGCACCCTGAGCACTGAGCACCCAGCACTCTGAGTACTGAGCACCAAGCAACCTGAGTACTGAGCACCCAGCACCCTGAGTACTGAGCACCCAGCACCATGAGTTCTGAGCACCCAGCACCCTGAGCACTGAGCACACTGAGTACTGAGCACCCAGCACCCTGAGCACTGAGGACCCAGCACCCTGAGTACTGAGCACCCAGCACCCTGAGCACTGAGGACCCAGCACCCCGAGCACTGATCACCCAGCACCCTGAGTACTGAGCACCCAGCACCCTGAGCACTGAGGACCCAGCACCCCGAGCACTGAGCACCCAGCACGCTGAGTACTGAGCACTGAGCACCCAGCACCCTGAGTACTGAGCACCCATCACCCGAGCACTGAGCACCCAGCACCCTGAGTACTGAGCAACCAGCACCCTGAGTACTGAGCACCAAGCACCCTGAGTACTGAGCACCCAGCACCCTGAGTACTGAGCACCCAGCACCCTGAGTTCTGAGCACCCCGCACCCTGAGCACTGAGCACACTGAGTACTGAGCACCCAGCACCCTGAGCACTGAGGACCCAGCACCCTGAGTACTGAGCACCCAGCACCCTGAGCACTGAGGACCCAGCACCGCGAGCGATGAGCACCCAGCACCCTGAGTACTGAGCACCCAGCACCCCAAGCACTGAGCACCGGGCACCCCGAGCACTGAGCACCCAGCACCCTGAGTACTGAGGAACCAGCACCCTGAGTACTGAGCACTGAGCACTGAGCACCCTGAGCACTGAGCACCCAGCACACTGAGCACTGAGCACCCAGCATCCTGAGCACTGAGTACTGAGCACCCAGCACGCTGAGCACTGAGCACCCAGCACCCTGAGCACTGAGCACCCAGCACCCTGAGTACTGAGCACCCAGCACCCCAAACACTGAGCACCGAGCACCCTGAGAACTGAGCACCGAGCACCCTGAGTACTGAGCACCCAGCACCATCAGTACTGAGCACCGAGCACCCAGAGTACTGAGCAACCTGAGTACTGAGCACCCAGCACCCCGAGAATGAGCACCCAGCACCATGAGTACTGAGCACCGAGCACCCTGAGCACTGAGCACCCAGCACTCTGAGTACTGAGCACCAAGCACCCGGAGTACTGAGCACCCAGCACCCTGAGTACTGAGCACCCAGCACCATGAGTTCTGAGCACCCAGCACCCTGAGCACTGAGCACACTGAGTACTAAGCACCCAGCACCCTGAGCACTGAGGACCCAGCACCCTGAGTACTGAGCACCCAGCACCCTGAGCACTGAAGACCCAGCACCGGGAGCACTGAGCACCCAGCACCCTGAGTACTGAGCACCCAGCACCCTGAGCACTGAGGACCCAGCACCCCGAGCACTGAGCACCCAGCACGCTGAGTACTGTGCACTGAGCACCAAGCACCCTGAGTACTGAGCACCCATCACCCCGAGCACTGAGCACCCAGCACCCCGAGCCCTGAGCACTGAGCACCCTGAGTACTGAGCACTGAGCACCCTTAGTACTGAGCACTGAGCACCCTGAGTACTGAGCACCCAGCACCCTGAGCACTGAGTACGGAGCACCCCGAGGACTGAGCAACCAGCACCGTGAGCACTGAGCACCCAGCACCTTGAGTACTGAGCACCGAGCACCCCGAGCACTGAGCACATAGCACCCTAAGTACTGAGCACCCAGCACCCTGAGCACTGAGCACCCAGCACCCCGAGCACTGAGCACCCAGCACCCTGAGTACTGAGCACCCAGCAACCTGAGTGCTGAGCACCCAGCACCCCGAGCACTGAGCACCCAGCACCCTGTGTACTGAGCACCGAGCACCCCGAGCATTTTGCACCCAGCTCCCTGAGTACTGAGCACCCAGCACCCCGAGAATGAGCACCCAGCACCCCGAGCACTGAGCACCCAGCACCCTGAGCACTGAACACACAGCACCCTGAGTACTGAGCACCCAGCACCCTGAGTACTGAGCACCCAGCACCCCGAGCACTGAGCACCCAGCACCCCGAGCACTGAGCACTCAGCACCCTGTGTACTGAACAATGAGTACCCAGTACCCCCGAGCACTGAGACCCAGCACCCTGAGCACTGAGCACCCAGCAGCCCGAGTACTGAGCACCCAGCACCCCGAGCACTGAGCACCCAGCACCTCGAGCACTGAGCACCCAGCACCCTGAGTACTGAGCACCCAGCACCCCAAGCATTGAGCACCCAGCACCCTGAGTACTGAGCATCAAGCACCCTGAGCACTGAGCACCCAGCACCTTGAGCACTGAGCACCCAGCACCCTGAGCACTGAGCACCTAACGTACTGAGCACCGAGCACCCCGAGCACTGAGCACCCAGCACTGAGCACCCAGCACCCTGAGTACTGAGCACCCAGCACCATGAGTACTGAGCACCGAGCACCCCGAGCACTGAGCACCGGGCACCCCGAGCACTGAGCACCCAGCACCCTGAGTACTGAGCACTGAGCACTGAGCACCCTGAGTACTGAGCACCCAGCACCCTGAGCACTGAGCACCAAGCACCCTGAGCACTGAGCACCCAGCACCCTGAGTACTGAGCACCCAGCACCCCAAACACTGAGCACCGAGCACCCTGAGATCTGAGCACCGAGCACCCTGAGTAGTGAGCACCCAGCACCATGAGTACTGAACACGGAGCACCCAGAGTACTGAACAACCTGAGTACTGAGCACCCAGCACCCCGAGAATGATCACCCAGCACCATGAGTACTGAGCACCGAGCACCCCGAGCACTGAGCACCGGGCACCCCGAGCACTGAGCACCCAGCACCCTGAGTACTGAGCACCCAGCACCCTGAGTACTGAGCACTGAGCACTGAGCACCCTGAGTACTGAGCACCCAGCACCATGAGTACTGAGCACCGAGCACCCCGAGCACTGAGCACCGGGCACCCCGAGCACTGAGCACCCAGCACCCTGAGTACTGAGCACCCAGCACCCTGAGTACTGAGCACTGAGCACTGAGCACCCTGAGTACTGAGCACCCAGCACCCTGAGCACTGAGCACCAAGCACCCTGAGCACTGAGCACCCAGCACCCTGAGTACTGAGCACCCAGCACCCCAAACACTGAGCACCGAGCACCCTGAGATCTGAGCACCGAGCACCCTGAGTACTGAGCACCCAGCACCATGAGTACTGAACACGGAGCACCCAGAGTACTGAACAACCTGAGTACTGAGCACCCAGCACCCCGAGAATGATCACCAGCACCATGAGTACTGAGCACCGAGCACCCCGAGCACTGAGCACCGGGCACCCCGAGCACTGAGCACCCAGCACCCTGAGTACTGAGCACCCAGCACCCTGAGTACTGAGCACTGAGCACTGAGCACCCTGAGTACTGAGCACCCAGCACCCTGAGCACTGAGCACCAAGCACCCTGAGCACTGAGCACCCAGCACCCTGAGTACTGAGCACCCAGCACCCCAAACACTGAGCACCGAGCACCCTGAGATCTGAGCACCGAGCACCCTGAGTACTGAGCACCCAGCACCATGAGTACTGAACACGGAGCACCCAGAGTACTGAACAACCTGAGTACTGAGCACCCAGCACCCCGAGAATGATCACCCAGCACCATGAGTACTGAGCACCGAGCACCCTGAGCACTGAGGACCCAGCACCCCAAGCACTGAGCACCGGGCACACCGAGCACTGAGCACCCAGCACCCTGAGTACTGGGGACCCAGCACCCTGAGTACTGAGCACTGAGCACTGAGCACCCTGAGCACTGAGCACCCAGCACCCTGAGCACTGAGCACCCAGCATCCTGAGCACTGAGTACTGAGCACCCAGCACGCTGAGCACTGAGCACCCAGCACCCTGAGCACTGAGCACCCAGCACCCTGAGTACTGAGCACCCAGCACCCCAAACACTGAGCACCGAGCACCCTGAGAACTGAGCACCGAGCACCCTGAGTAATGAGCACCAAGCACCATCAGTACTGAGCACCGAGCACCCAGAGTACTGAGCAACCTGAGTACTGAGCACCCACCACCCCGAGAATGAGCACCCAGCACCATGAGTACTGAGCACCGAGCACCCTGAGCACTGAGCACCCAGCACTCTGAGTACTGAGCACCAAGCAACCTGAGTACTGAGCACCCAGCACCCTGAGTACTGAGCACCCAGCACCATGAGTTCTGAGCACCCAGCACCCTGAGCACTGAGCACACTGAGTACTGAGCACCCAGCACCCTGAGCACTGAGGACCCAGCACCCTGAGTACTGAGCACCCAGCACCCTGAGCACTGAGGACCCAGCACCCCGAGCACTGATCACCCAGCACCCTGAGTACTGAGCACCCAGCACCCTGAGCACTGAGGACCCAGCACCCCGAGCACTGAGCACCCAGCACGCTGAGTACTGAGCACTGAGCACCCAGCACCCTGAGTACTGAGCACCCATCACCCGAGCACTGAGCACCCAGCACCCCGAGCCCTGAGCACTGAGCACCCTGAGTACTGAGCACTGAGGACCCTTAGTACTGAACACTGAGCACCCAGAGTACTGAGCACCCAGCACCCTGAGCACTGAGCACGGAGCACCCCGAGGACTGAGCACCCAGCACCGTGAGCACTGAGCACCCAGCACGCTGAGCACTGAGCACCCAGCACCCCGAGTACTGAGCACCCAGCACCCTGCGTACTGAGCACAAAGCACACTGAGTACTGAGCACCCAGCACCCCGAGCACTGAGCACCCAGCACCCTGAGCACTGAGCACCCAGCACCCTGAGTACTGAGCATCAAGCACCCTGAGCACTGAGCACCCAGCACCCTGAGCACTGAGCACCCAGCACCCTGAGCACTGAGCACCCAACGTACTGAGCACCGAGCACCCCGAGCACTGAGCACCCAGCACTGAGCACCCAGCACCCTGAGTACTGAGCACCCAGCACCCTGAGTACTGAGCACCGAGCTCCCCGAGCACTGAGCACCGGGCACCCCGAGCACTGAGCACCCAGCACCCTGAGTACTGAGCACCCAGCACCCTGAGTACTGAGCACTGAGCAGTGAGCACCCTGAGTACTGAGCACCCAGCACCCTGAGCGCTGAGCACCCAGCACCCTGAGCACTGAGCACCCAGCACCCTGAGTACTGAGCACACAGCACCCTGAGCACTGAGCCCCCAGCACCCTGAGCACTGAGCACTCAGCACCCAGAGCACTGAGCACCCAGCACCCTGAGCACTGAGCACCCAGCACCCTGAGTACTGAGCACCCAGCGCCCTGAGTACTGAGCACCCAGACCCCGAGCACTGAGCACCCAGCACCCCTAGCACTGTGCACCCAGCACCCTGAGTACTGAGAACCCAGCACCCTGAGTACTGAGCACCCAGCACCCAGAGCACTGAGCACCCAGTAGCCCGAGCACTGAGCACCGAGCATCCTGAGCACTGAGTACTGGGCACCCAGCACCCTGAGCACTGAGCACCCAGCACCCTGAGCACTGAGCACCCAGCACCCTGAGTACTGAGCACCCAGCACCCCAAGCACTGAGCACCGAGCACCCTTTGTACTGAGCACCCAGCACGCTGAGCACTGAGCACCCAGCACCCCGAGTACTGAGCACCCAGCACCCTGAGTACTGAGCACCCAGCACCCTGAGTACTGAGCACCCAGCACCCTGAGTACTGCGCACCCAGCACCATGAGTACTGAGCACCCAGCACCGCGAGCACTGAGCACCCAGCACCCTGAGCACTGAGCACCCAGCACCCCGAGTACTGAGCACCCAGCACCCTGAGTACTGAGCACCCAGCACACTGAGTACTGAGCACCCAGCACCCCGAGCCGTGAGCACCCAGCACCCTGAGCACTGAGCACCCAGCACCCTGAGTACTGAGCATCAAGCACCCTGAGCACTGAGCACCCAGCACCCTGAGCACTGAGCACCCAGCACCCTGAGCACTGAGCACCCAACGTACTGAGCACCGAGCACCCCGAGCACTGAGCACCCAGCACTGAGCACCCAGCACCCTGAGTACTGAGCACCCAGCACCATGAGTACTGAGCACCGAGCACCCCGAGCACTGAGCACCGGGCACCCCGAGCACTGAGCACCCAGCACCCTGAGTACTGAGCACCCAGCACCCTGAGTACTGAGCACTGAGCACTGAGCACACTGAGTACTGAGCACCCAGCACCCTGAGCACTGAGCACCAAGCACCCTGAGCACTGAGCACCCAGCACCCTGAGTACTGAGCACCCAGCACCCCAAACACTGAGCACCGAGCACCGTGAGAACTGAGCACCGAGCACCCTGAGTACTGAGCACCCAGCAACATGAGTACTGAACACGGAGCACCCAGAGTACTGAACAACCTGAGTACTGAGCACCCAGCACCCCGAGAATGAGCACCCAGCACCATGAGTACTGAGCACCGAGCACCCTGAGCACTGAGCACCCAGCACCCTGAGTACTGAGCACCAAGCACCCTGAGTACTGAGCACCCAGCACCCTGAGTACTGAGCACCCAGCACCCTGAGTTCTGAGCACCCCGCACCCTGAGCACTGAGCACACTGAGTACTGAGCACCCAGCACCCTGAGCACTGAGGACCCAGCACCCTGAGTACTGAGCACCTAGCACCCTGAGCACTGAGGACCCAGCACCGCGAGCGCTGAGCACCCAGCACCCTGAGTACTGAGCACCCAGCACCCCAAGCACTGAGCACCGGGCACCCCGAGCACTGAGCACCCAGCACCCTGAGTACTGAGGACCCAGCACCCTGAGTACTGAGCACTGAGCACTGAGCACCCTGAGCACTGAGCACCCAGCACACTGAGCACTGAGCACCCAGCATCCTGAGCACTGAGTACTGAGCACCCAGCACGCTGAGCACTGAGCACCCAGCACCCTGAGCACTGAGCACCCAGCACCCTGAGTACTGAGCACCCAGCACCCCAAACACTGAGCACCGAGCACCCTGAGAACTGAGCACCAAGCACCCTGAGTACTGAGCACCCAGCACCATCATTACTGAGCACCGAGCACCCAGAGTACTGAGCAACCTGAGTACTGAGCACCCAGCACCCCGAGAATGAGCACCCAGCACCAGGAGTACTGAGCACCGAGCACCCTGAGCACTGAGCACCCAGCACTCTGAATACTGAGCACCAAGCACCCTGAGAACTGAGCACCCAGCACCCTGAGTACTGAGCACCCAGCACCATGAGTTCTGAGCACCCAGCACCCTGAGCACTGAGCACACTGAGTACTAAGCACCCAGCACACTGAGCACTGAGGACCCAGCACCCTGAGTACTGAGCACCCAGCACCCTGAGCACTGAGGACCCAGCACCGGGAGCACTGAGCACCCAGCACCCTGAGTACTGAGCACCCAACACCCTGAGCACTGAGGACCCAGCACCCCGAGCACTGAGCATGCAGCACGCTGAGTACTGTGCACTGAGCACCAAGCACCCTGAGTACTGAGCACCCATCACCCCGAGCACTGAGCACCCAGCACCCCGAGCCCTGAGCACTGAGCACCCTGAGTACTGAGCACTGAGCACCCTTAGTACTCAGCACTGAGCACCCTGAGTACTGAGCACCCAGCACCCTGAGCACTGAGTACGGAGCACCCCGAGGACTGAGCAACCAGCACCGTGAGCACTGAGCACCCAGCACCTTGAGTACTGAGCACCGAGCACCCCGAGCACTGAGCACCCAGCACCCTAAGTACTGAGCACCCAGCACCCTGAGCACTGAGCACCCAGCACCCCGAGCACTGAGCACACAGCACCCTGAGTACTGAGCACCCAGCAACCTGAGTGCTGAGCACCCAGCACCCCGAGCACTGAGCACCCAGCACCCTGTGTACTGAGCACCGAGCACCCCGAGCATTTTGCACCCAGCTCCCTGAGTACTGAGCACCCAGCACCCCGAGAATGAGCACCCAGCACCCCGAGCACTGAGCACCCAGCACCCTGAGCACTGAACACACAGCACCCTGAGTACTGAGCACCCAGCACCCCGAGCACTGAGCACCCAGCACCCCGAGCACTGAGCACTCAGCACCCTGTGTACTGAGCAATGAGTACCCAGTACCCCCGAGCACTGAGACCCAGCACCCTGAGCACTGAGCACCCAGCAGCCCGAGTACTGAGCACCCAGCACCCCGAGCACTGAGCACCCAGCACCTCGAGCACTGAGCACCCAGCACCCTGAGTACTGAGCACCCAGCACCCCAAGCACTGAGCACCCAGCACCCTGAGTACTGAGCATCAAGCACCCTGAGCACTGAGCACCCAGCACCCTGAGCACTGAGCACCCAGCACCCTGAGCACTGAGCACCTAACGTACTGAGCACCGAGCACCCCGAGCACTGAGCACCCAGCACTGAGCACCCAGCACCCTGAGTACTGAGCACCCAGCACCATGAGTACTGAGCACCGAGCACCCCGAGCACTGAGCACCGGGCACCCCGAGCACTGAGCACCCAGCACCCTGAGTACTGAGCACCCAGCACCCTGAGTACTGAGCACTGAGCACTGAGCACCCTGAGTACTGAGCACCCAGCACCCTGAGCACTGAGCACCAAGCACCCTGAGCACTGAGCACCCAGCACCCTGAGTACTGAGCACCCAGCACCCCAAACACTGAGCACCGAGCACCCTGAGATCTGAGCACCGAGCACCCTGAGTACTGAGCACCCAGCACCATGAGTACTGAACACGGAGCACCCAGAGTACTGAACAACCTGAGTACTGAGCACCCAGCACCCCGAGAATGATCACCCAGCACCATGAGTACTGAGCACCGAGCACCCTGAGCACTGAGCTCCCAGCACCCTGAGTACTGAGCACCAAGCACCCTGAGTACTGAGCACCCAGCACCCTGAGTACTGAGCACCCAGCACCCTGAGTTCTGAGCACCCCGCACCCTGAGCACTGAGCACACTGAGTACTGAGCACCCAGCACCCTGAGCACTGAGCACCCAGCACCCTGAGCACTGAGCACCCAGCACCCTGAGCACTGAGGACCCAGCACCCCAAGCACTGAGCACCGGGCACCCCGAGCACTGAGCACCCAGCACCCTGAGCACTGAGCACCCAGCACCCTGAGCACTGAGCACCCAGCATCCTGAGCACTGAGTACTGAGCACCCAGCACGCTGAGCACTGAGCACCCAGCACCCTGAGCACTGAGCACCCAGCACCCTGAGTACTGAGCACCCAGCACCCCAAACACTGAGCACCGAGCACCCTGAGAACTGAGCACCGAGCACCCTGAGTAATGAGCACCAAGCACCATCAGTACTGAACACCGAGCACCCAGAGTACTGAGCAACCTGAGTACTGAGCACCCACCACCCCGAGAATGAGCACCCAGCACCATGAGTACTGAGCACCGAGCACCCTGAGCACTGAGCACCCAGCACTCTGAGTACTGAGCACCAAGCAACCTGAGTACTGAGCACCCAGCACCCTGAGTACTGAGCACCCAGCACCATGAGTTCTGAGCACCCAGCACCCTGAGCACTGAGCACACTGAGTACTGAGCACCCAGCACCCTGAGCACTGAGGACCCAGCACCCTGAGTACTGAGCACCCAGCACCCTGAGCACTGAGGACCCAGCACCCCGAGCACTGATCACCCAGCACCCTGAGTACTGAGCACCCAGCACCCTGAGCACTGAGGACCCAGCACCCCGAGCACTGAGCACCCAGCACGCTGAGTACTGAGCACTGAGCACCCAGCACCCTGAGTACTGAGCACCCATCACCCGAGCACTGAGCACCCAGCACCCCGAGCCCTGAGCACTGAGCACCCTGAGTACTGAGCACTGAGCACCCTTAGTACTGAACACTGAGCACCCAGAGTACTGAGCACCCAGCACCCTGAGCACTGAGCACGGAGCACCCCGAGGACTGAGCACCCAGCACCGTGAGCACTGAGCACCCAGCACCTTGAGTACTGAGCACCGAGCACCCCGAGCACTGAGCACCCAGCACCCTAAGTACTGAGCACCCAGCACCCTGAGCACTGAGCACCCAGCACCCCGAGCACTGAGCGCCCAGCACCCTGAGTACTGAGCACCCAGCAACCTGAGTGCTGAGCACCCAGCACCCCGAGCACTGAGCACCCAGCACCCTGTGTACTGAGCACCGAGCACCCCGAGAATGAGCACCCAGCACCCTGAGCACTGAACACACAGCACCCTGAGTACTGAGCACCCAGCACCCTGAGTACTGTGCACCCTGCCCCCAAGCACTGAGCTCCCTGAGTACTGAGCACCCAGCACCCTGAGTACTGAGCACCCAGCACCCTGAGTACTGAACACTGAGCACCCAGAGAACTGAGCACCCAGCACCCCGAGGACTGAGCACCCAGCACACTGAGTACTGAGCACCCAGCACCCCGAGCCGTGAGCACCCAGCACCCTGAGCACTGAGCACCCAGCACCCTGAGCACTGAGTACCCAGCACCCTGAGTACTGAGCAACCAGCACCCCAAGCACTGAGCACCGAGCACCCTTTGTACTGAGCACCCAGCACGCTGAGCACTGAGCACCCAGCACCCCGAGTACTGAGCACCCAGCACCCTGAGTACTGAGCACCCAGCACCCTGAGTACTGAGCACCCAGCACCCTGAGTACTGCGCACCCAGCACCATGAGTACTGAGCACCCAGCACCGCGAGCACTGAGCACCCAGCACCCTGAGCACTGAGCACCCAGCACCCCGAGTACTGAGCACCCAGCACCCTGAGTACTGAGCACCCAGCACACTGAGTACTGAGCACCCAGCACCCCGAGCCGTGAGCACCCAGCAACCTGAGCACTGAGCACCCAGCACCCTGAGTACTGAGTATCAAGCACCCTGAGCACTGAGCACCCAGCACCCTGAGCACTGAGCACCCAGCACCCTGAGCACTGAGCACCCAACGTACTGAGCACCGAGCACCCCGAGCACTGAGCACCCAGCACTGAGCACCCAGCACCCTGAGTACTGAGCACCCAGCACCATGAGTACTGAGCACCGAGCACCGCGAGCACTGAGCACCGATCACCCCGAGCACTGAGCACCCAGCTCCCTGAGTACTGAGCACCCAGCACCCTGAGTACTGAGCACTGAGCACACTGAGTACTGAGCACCCAGCACCCTGAGCACTGAGCACCAAGCACCCTGAGCACTGAGCACCCAGCACCCTGAGTACTGAGCACCCAGCACCCCAAACACTGAGCACCGAGCACCCTGAGAACTGAGCACCGAGCACCCTGAGTACTGAGCACCCAGCAACATGAGTACTGAACACGGAGCACCCAGAGTACTGAACAACCTGAGTACTGAGCACCCAGCACCCCGAGAATGAGCACCCAGCACCATGAGTACTGAGCACCGAGCACCCTGAGCACTGAGCACCCAGCACCCTGAGTACTGAGCACCAAGCACCCTGAGTACTGAGCACCCAGCACCCTGAGTACTGAGCACCCAGCACCCTGAGTTCTGAGCACCCCGCACCCTGAGCACTGAGCACACTGAGTACTGAGCACCCATTACCCTGAGCACTGAGGACCCAGCACCCTGAGTACTGAGCACCCAGCACCCTGAGCACTGAGGACCCAGCACCGCGAGCACTGAGCACCCAGCACCCTGAGTACTGAGCACCCAGCACCCCAAGCACTGAGCACCGGGAACCCCGAGCACTGAGCACCCAGCACCCTGAGTACTGAGGACCCAGCACCCTGAGTACTGAGCACTGAGCACTGAGCACCCTGAGCACTGAGCACCCAGCACCCTGAGCACTGAGCACCCAGCATCATGAGCACTGAGTACTGAGCACCCAGCACGCTGAGCACTGAGCACCCAGCACCCTGAGCACTGAGCACCCAGCACCCTGAGTACTGAGCACCCAGCACCCCAAACACTGAGCACCGAGCACCCTGAGAACTGAGCACCGAGCACCCTGATTACTGAGCACCCAGCACCATCAGTACTGAGCACCGAGCACCCAGAGTACTGAGCAACCTGAGTACTGAGCACCCAGCACCCCGAGAATGAGCACCCAACACCATGAGTACTGAGCACCCTGAGCACTGAGCACCCAGCACTCTGAGTACTGAGCACCAAGCACCCTGAGTACTGAGCACCCAGCACCCTGAGTACTGAGCACCCAGCACCATGAGTTCTGAGCACCCAGCACCCTGAGCACTGAGCACACTGAGTACTAAGCACCCAGCACCCTGAGCACTGAGGACCCAGCACCCTGAGTACTGAGCACCCAGCACCCTGAGCACTGAGGACCCAGCACCGGGAGCACTGAGCACCCAGCACCCTGAGAACTGAGCACCCAGCACCCTGAGCACTGAGGACCCAGCACCCCGAGCACTGAGCACCCAGCACGCTGAGTACTGTGCACTGAGCACCATGCACCCTGAGTACTGAGCACCCATCACCCCGAGCACTGAGCACCCAGCACCCCGAGCCCTGAGCACTGAGCACCCTGAGTACTGAGCACTGAGCACCCTTAGTACTGAGCACTGAGCACCCTGAGTACTGAGCACCCAGCACCCTGAGCACTGAGTACGGAGCACCCCGAGGACTGAGCAACCAGCACCGTGAGCACTGAGCACCCAGCACCTTGAGTACTGAGCACCGAGCACCCCGAGCACTGAGCACCCAGCACCCTAAGTACTGAGCACCCAGCACCCTGAGCACTGAGCACCCAGCACCCCGAGCACTGAGCACCCAGCACCCTGAGTACTGAGCACCCAGCAACCTGAGTGCTGAGCACCCAGCACCCCGAGCACTGAGCACCCAGCACACTGTGTACTGAGCACCGAGCACCCCGAGCATTTTGCACCCAGCTCCCTGAGTACTGAGCACCCAGCACCCCGAGAATGAGCACCCAGCACCCCGAGCACTGAGCACCCAGCACCCCGAGCACTGAGCACTCAGCACCCTGTGTACTGAGCAATGAGTACCCAGTACCCCCGAGCACTGAGACCCAGCACCCTGAGCACTGAGCACCCAGCAGCCCGAGTACTGAGCACCCAGCACCCCGAGCACTGAGCACCCAGCACCTCGAGCACTTAGCACCCAGCACCCTGAGTACTGAGCACCCAGCACCCCAAGCACTGAGCACCCAGCACCCTGAGTACTGAGCATCAAGCACCCTGAGCACTGAGCACCCAGCACCCTGAGCACTGAGCACCCAGCACCCTGAGCACTGAGCACCTAACGTACTTTGCACGGAGCACCCCGAGCACTGAGCACCCAGCACTGAGCACCCAGCACCCTGAGTACTGAGCACCCAGCACCATGAGTACTGAGCACCGAGCACCCCGAGCACTGAGCACCGGGCACCCCGAGCACTGAGCACCCAGCACCCTGAGTACTGAGCACCCAGCACCCTGAGTACTGAGCACTGAGCACTGAGCACCCTGAGTACTGAGCACCCAGCACCCTGAGCACTGAGCACCAAGCACCCCGAGCACTGAGCACCCAGCACCCTGAGTACTGAGCACCCTGAGTACTGAGCACCGATCACCCTGAGCACTGAGCTCCCAGCACCCTGAGTACTGAGCACCCAGCACCCAAAGCACTGAGCACCCAGCACCCTGAATACTGAGCACCCAGCACCCCGAGCACTGAGCACCCAGCACCCTGAGTACTGAGCACCCTGAGTACTGAGCACCGATCACCCTGAGCACTGAGCTCCCAGCACCCTGAGTACTGAGCACCCAGCACCCTGAGCACTGAGCACCCAGCACCCTGAGTACTGAGCACCCAGCACCCTGAGCACTGAGCACCCAGCACCCTGAGTACTGAGCACCCAGCACCCTGAGCACTGAGCACCCAGCACCCTGAGTACTGAGCACCCAGCACCCCGAGCACTGAGCACCAAGCACCCCGAGAATGAGCACCCAGCACCCCGAGTACTGAGCACCGAGCACCCTGAGCACTGAGTACCCAGCACCCTGAGTACTGAGCACCGAGCACCCCGAGCACTGAGCATGTAGCACCGCGAGCAATGAGCACCCAGCACCCTGAGTACTGAGCACCCAGCACCCTGAGTACTGAGCTCCCTGAGTACTGAGCACCCAGCACCCTGAGTACTGAGCACCCAGCACCCTGAGTACTGAACACTGAGCACCCAGAGAACTGAGCACCCAGCACCCCGAGGACTGAGCACCCAGCACACTGAGTACTGAGCACCCAGCACCCCGAGCCGTGAGCACCCAGCACCCTGAGCACTGAGCACCCAGCACCCTGAGCACTGAGTACCCAGCACCCTGAGTACTGAGCACCCAGCACCCCAAGCACTGAGCACCGAGCACCCTTTGTACTGAGCACCCAGCACGCTGAGCACTGAGCACCCAGCACCCCGAGTACTGAGCACCCAGCACCCTGAGTACTGAGCACCCAGCACCCTGAGTACTGAGCACCCAGCACCCTGAGTACTGCGCACCCAGCACCATGAGTACTGAGCACCCAGCACCGCGAGCACTGAGCACCCAGCACCCTGAGCACTGAGCACCCAGCACCCCGAGTACTGAGCACCCAGCACCCTGAGTACTGAGCACCCAGCACACTGAGTACTGAGCACCCAGCACCCCGAGCCGTGAGCACCCAGCAACCTGAGCACTGAGCACCCAGCACCCTGAGTACTGAGTATCAAGCACCCTGAGCACTGAGCACCCAGCACCCTGAGCACTGAGCACCCAGCACCCTGAGCACTGAGCACCCAACGTACTGAGCACTGAGCACCCCGAGCACTGAGCACCCAGCACTGAGCACCCAGCACCCTGAGTACTGAGCACCCAGCACCATGAGTACTGAGCACCGAGCACCCCGAGCACTGAGCACCGATCACCCCGAGCACTGAGCACCCAGCTCCCTGAGTACTGAGCACCCAGCACCCTGAGTACTGAGCACTGAGCACTGAGCACACTGAGTACTGAGCACCCAGCACCCTGAGCACTGAGCACCAAGCACCCTGAGCACTGAGCACCCAGCACCCTGAGTACTGAGCACCCAGCACCCCAAACACTGAGCACCGAGCACCCTGAGAACTGAGCACCGAGCACCCTGAGTACTGAGCACCCAGCAACATGAGTACTGAACACGGAGCACCCAGAGTACTGAACAACCTGAGTACTGAGCACCCAGCACCCCGAGAATGAGCACCCAGCACCATGAGTACTGAGCACCGAGCACCCTGAGCACTGAGCACCCAGCACCCTGAGTACTGAGCACCAAGCACCCTGAGTACTGAGCACCCAGCACCCTGAGTACTGAGCACCCAGCACCCTGAGTTCTGAGCACCCCGCACCCTGAGCACTGAGCACACTGAGTACTGAGCACCCATTACCCTGAGCACTGAGGACCCAGCACCCTGAGTACTGAGCACCCAGCACCCTGAGCACTGAGGACCCAGCACCGCGAGCACTGAGCACCCAGCACCCTGAGTACTGAGCACCCAGCACCCCAAGCACTGAGCACCGGGAACCCCGAGCACTGAGCACCCAGCACCCTGAGTACTGAGGACCCAGCACCCTGAGTACTGAGCACTGAGCACTGAGCACCCTGAGCACTGAGCACCCAGCACCCTGAGCACTGAGCACCCAGCATCATGAGCACTCAGTACTGAGCACCCAGCACGCTGAGCACTGAGCACCCAGCACCCTGAGCACTGAGCACCCAGCACCCTGAGTACTGAGCACCCAGCACCCCAAACACTGAGCACCGAGCACCCTGAGAACTGAGCACCGAGCACCCTGATTACTGAGCACCCAGCACCATCAGTACTGAGCACCGAGCACCCAGAGTACTGAGCAACCTGAGTACTGAGCACCCAGCACCCCGAGAATGAGCACCCAACACCATGAGTACTGAGCACCGTGAGCACTGAGCACCCAGCACTCTGAGTACTGAGCACCAAGCACCCTGAGTACTGAGCACCCAGCACCCTGAGTACTGAGCACCCAGCACCATGAGTTCTGAGCACCCAGCACCCTGAGCACTGAGCACACTGAGTACTGAGCACCCAGCACCCTGAGCACTGAGGACCCAGCACCGGGAGCACTGAGCACCCAGCACCCTGAGAACTGAGCACCCAGCACCCTGAGCACTGAGGACCCAGCACCCCGAGCACTGAGCACCCAGCACGCTGAGTACTGTGCACTGAGCACCATGCACCCTGAGTACTGAGCACCCATCACCCCGAGCACTGAGCACCCAGCACCCCGAGCCCTGAGCACTGAGCACCCTGAGTACTGAGCACTGAGCACCCTTAGTACTGAGCAC
Source organism: Microtus oregoni (assembly GCF_018167655.1). NCBI lineage: Eukaryota > Metazoa > Chordata > Mammalia > Rodentia > Cricetidae > Microtus > Microtus oregoni. Next base: position 253,624 of record NW_024543344.1, read on the forward strand.
TGAGCACCCTGAGTACTGAGCACCCAGCACCCTGAGCACTGAGTACGGAGCACCCCGAGGACTGAGCAACCAGCACCGTGAGCACTGAGCACCCAGCACCTTGAGTACTGAGCACCGAGCACCCCGAGCACTGAGCACCCAGCACCCTAAGTACTGAGCACCCAGCACCCTGAGCACTGAGCACCCAGCACCCCGAGCACTGAGCACCCAGCACCCTGAGTACTGAGCACCCAGCAACCTGAGTGCTGAGCACCCAGCACCCCGAGCACTGAGCACCCAGCACAGTGTGTACTGAGCACCGAGCACCCCGAGCATTTTGCACCCAGCTCCCTGAGTACTGAGCACCCAGCACCCCGAGAATGAGCACCCAGCACCCCGAGCACTGAGCACCCAGCACCCCGAGCACTGAGCACTCAGCACCCTGTGTACTGAGCAATGAGTACCCAGTACCCCCGAGCACTGAGACCCAGCACCCTGAGCACTGAGCACCCAGCAGCCCGAGTACTGAGCACCCAGCACCCCGAGCACTGAGCACCCAGCACCTCGAGCACTGAGCACCCAGCACCCTGAGTACTGAGCACCCAGCACCCCAAGCACTGAGCACCCAGCACCCTGAGTACTGAGCATCAAGCACCCTGAGCACTGAGCACCCAGCACCCTGAGCACTGAGCACCCAGCACCCTGAGCACTGAGCACCTAACGTACTTTGCACGGAGCACCCCGAGCACTGAGCACCCAGCACTGAGCACCCAGCACCCTGAGTACTGAGCACCCAGCACCATGAGTACTGAGCACCGAGCACCCCGAGCACTGAGCACCGGGCACCCCGAGCACTGAGCACCCAGCACCCTGAGTACTGAGCACCCAGCACCCTGAGTACTGAGCACTGAGCACTGAGCACCCTGAGTACTGAGCACCCAGCACCCTGAGCACTGAGCACCAAGCACCCCGAGCACTGAGCACCCAGCACCCTGAGTACTGAGCACCCTGAGTACTGAGCACCGATCACCCTGAGCACTGAGCTCCCAGCACCCTGAGTACTGAGCACCCAGCACCCAAAGCACTGAGCACCCAGCACCCTGAATACTGAGCACCCAGCACCCCGAGCACTGAGCACCCAGCACCCTGAGTACTGAGCACCCTGAGTACTGAGCACCGATCACCCTGAGCACTGAGCTCCCAGCACCCTGAGTACTGAGCACCCAGCACCCTGAGCACTGAGCACCCAGCACCCTGAGTACTGAGCACCCAGCACCCTGAGCACTGAGCACCCAGCACCCTGAGTACTGAGCACAAAGCACCCTGAGCACTGAGCACCCAGCACCCTGAGTACTGAGCACCCAGCACCCCGAGCACTGAGCACCAAGCACCCCGAGAATGAGCACCCAGCACCCCGAGTACTGAGCACCGAGCACCCTGAGCACTGAGTACCCAGCACCCTGAGTACTGAGCACCGAGCACCCCGAGCACTGAGCATGTAGCACCGCGAGCAATGAGCACCCAGCACCCGGAGCAATGAGCACCCAGCACCCTGAGCACCGAGCACCCTGAGTACTGAGCACTGAGCACCCTGAGTACTGAGCACTGAGCACCCTGAGTACTGAGCACCCAGCACCCTGAGTACTGAGCACCCAGCACCCTGAGCAATGAGAACCCTGAGTACTGAGCACCCAGCACCCTGAGCACTGAGCACCAAGCACCCTGAGCACTGAGCACCCTGAGTACTGAGCACCGATCACCCTGAGCACTGAGCTCCCAGCACCCTGAGTACTGAGCACCCAGCACCCTGAGCACTGAGCACCCAGCACCCTGAGTACTGAGCACCCAGCACCCTGAGCACTGAGCACCCAGCACCCTGAGTACTGAGCACCCAGCACCCTGAGCACTGAGCACCCAGCACCCTGAGTACTGAGCACCCAGCACCCCGAGCACTGAGCACCCAGCACCCCGAGAATGAGCACCCAGCACCCCGAGTACTGAGCACCGAGCACCCTGAGCACTGAGTACCCGGCACCCTGAGTACTGAGCACCCAGCACCCTGAGCACTGGGCACCGAGCACCCCGAGTACTGAGCACCCAGCAGCCTGAGCACTGAGCACCCAGCACCCTGAGTACTGAGCACCCAGCTCCCTGAGTACTGAACACCCAGCACCCTGAGCACTGAGCACTCAGCACCCTGATCACTGAGTACTGAGCACCGAGCACCCCGAGAACTGAGCACCCAGCACCCGGAGTACTGAGCACCCAACACCCTGAGGACTGAGCACCCAGCACCCCGAGTACTGAGCACCCAGCACCCCGAGCACTGAGCACCCAGCACCCCGAGCACTGAGCACCGAGCACCCTGAGTACTGAGCACTGGGAACCCAGCACCCCGAGCACTGAGCACCCAGCACCCTGAGTACTGAGCACTGAGCACCCAGCACCCCGAGCACTGAGCACCCAGCACCCTGAGCACTGAGCACCCAGCACCCTAAGCACTGAGCACCCAGCACCCTGAGTACTGAGCACTGAGCATCCAGCACCCTGAGTACTGAGCACTGAGCACCCAGCACCCCGAGCACTGAGCACCCAGCACCCTGAGCACTGAGCACCCAGCACCCTGAGCACTGAGCACCCAGCACCCGAGTACTGAGCACCCAGCACCCTGAGTACTGAGCACCCAGCACCCTGAGCACTGAGCACCAAGCACCCTGAGCACTGAGCACCCAGCACCCCGAGCACTGAGCAACCAGCACCCCAAGCAATGAGCACCCCGCACCCTGAGTACTGAGCACTCAGCGCCCCGAGTACTGACCACCCAGCAACCTGAGCACCGAGCAGCCAGCACCCCTAGCACTGAGCACCCAGCGCCCTGAGCACTGAGCACCCAGCACCCTGAGTACTGAGCACTGAGCACCACGAGTACTGAGCACCCAGCACCCCGAGCACTGAGCACCGAGCACCCCGAGCACTGAGAACCCAGCACCCCGAGCACTGAGCACCCAACACCCCGAGCACTGAGCACCCAGCACCCTGAGCACAGAGCACCCAGCACCCCGAGCACTGAGCACCCAGCACCCCGAGCACTGAGCACCCAGCACCCCGAGCACTGAGCACCCAGCACCCCGAGCACTGAGCACCCAGCACCCTGAGTACTGAGCACCCAGCACCCTGAGTACTGAGCACCCAACACCCTGATCACTGAGCACCCAGCAACCTGAGTACTGAGCACCCAACACCCCAAGCACGGAGCACCCTGAGTACTGAGCACCCAGCACCCCAAGCACTGAGCTCCCTGAGTACTGAGCACCCAGCACCCTGAGTACTGAGCACCCAGCACCCCGAGTACTGAGCACCTAGCACCCTGAGTACTGAGCACCCAGCACACTGAGTACTGAGCACCCAGCACCCCGAGCCGTGAGCACCCAGCAACCTGAGCACTGAGCACCCAGCACCCTGAGCACTGGGCACCGAGCACCCCAAGTACTGAGCACCCAGCAGCCTGAGCACTGAGCACCCAGCACCCTGAGTACTGAGCACCCAGCTCCCTGAGTACTGAACACCCAGCACCCTGAGCACTGAGCACTCAGCACCCTGATCACTGAGTACTGAGCACCGAGCACCCTGAGAACTGAGCACCCAGCACCCGGAGTACTGAGCACCCAACACCCTGAGGACTGAGCACCCAGCACCCCGAGTACTGAGCACCCAGCACCCCGAGCACTGAGCACCCAGCACCCCGAGCACTGAGCACCGAGCACCCTGAGTACTGAGCACTGGGCACCCAGCACCCCGAGCACTGAGCACCCAGCACCCTGAGTACTGAGCACTGAGCACCCAGCACCCCGAGCACTGAGCACCCAGCACCCTGAGCACTGAGCACCCAGCACCCTAAGCACTGAGCACCCAGCACCCTGAGTACTGAGCACTGAGCACCCAGCACCCTGAGTACTGAGCACTGAGCACCAAGCACCCCGAGCACTGAGCACCCAGCACCCTGAGCACTGAGCACCCAGCACCCTGAGCACTGAGCACCCAGCACCCGAGTACTGAGCACCCAGCACCCTGAGTACTGAGCACCCAGCACCCTGAGCACTGAGCACCAAGCACCCTGAGCACTGAGCACCCAGCACCCCGAGCACTGAGCAACCAGCACCCCAAGCAATGAGCAACCCGCACCCTGAGTACTGAGCACCCAGCGCCCCGAGTACTGACCACCCAGCAACCTGAGCACCGAGCAGCCAGCACCCCTAGCATTGAGCACCCAGCGCCCTGAGCACTGAGCACCCAGCACCCTGAGTACTGAGCACTGAGAACCACGAGTACTGAGCACCCAGCACCCCGAGCACTGAGCACCGAGCACCCCGAGCACTGAGAACCCAGCATCCCGAGCACTGAGCACCCAGCACCCCGAGCACTGAGCACCCAGCACCCCGAGCACTGAGCACCCAGCACCCCGAGCACTGAGCACCCAGCACCCCGAGCACTGAGCACCCAGCACCCCGAGCACTGAGCACCCAGCACCCCGAGCACTGAGCACCCAGCACCCTGAGTACTGAGCACCCAGCACCCTGAGTACTGAGCACCCAACACCCTGATCACTGAGCACCCAGCAACCTGAGTACTGAGCACCCAGCACCCTGAGTACTGAGCAGCCAGCACCTTGAGTACTGAGCACCCAGCACCCTGAGCACTGAGCACCCAGCACCCCGAGCACTGAGCACCCAGCACCCCGTGCACTGAGCACCCAGCACCCCGAGCACCGAGCACCCTGAGTACTAAGCACCGAGCACCCTGAGCACTGAGCACCCAGCACCCTGAGCACTGAGCACCCAGCACTCTGAGTACTGAGCACCCAGCACCCCGAGCACTGAGCACACAGCACCCTGAGTACTGAGCACCCAGCACCCTGAGCACTGAGCACTGAGCACCCTGAGCACTGAGCACCCAGCACCCTGAGGACTGAGTACCCAGCACCCTGAGAACTGAGCACCCTGAGTACTGAGCACTGAGCACCCTGAGTACTGAGCACTGAGCACCCTGAGTACTGAGCAACCAGCACCCTGAGTACTGAGCACCCAGCACCCTGAGCACTGAGCACCCAGCACCCTGAGCACTGAGCACCCAGCACCCTGAGCACTGAGCACCCAGCACCCTGAGTAGTGAGCACCCAACGTAGTGAGCACTGAGCACCCCGAGAACTGAGCACCCAGCAACCTGAGTACTGAGCACGGATCACCCCGAGCACTGAGCACCCAGCACCCTGAGTAGTGAGCACCCAACGTACTGAGCACCGAGCACACCAAGCACTGAGCACCCAGCAACCTGAGTACTGAGCACCCAGCACCCCGCGCACTGAGCACCCAGCACGCTGAGCACTGAGCACCCAGCACCCTGAGCACTGATCACCCAGCAACCTGAGCACTGAGCACCCAGCACCCTGAGTACTGAGCACCCAGCACCCTGAGTACTGAGCACTCAGCACCCTGAGTACTGAGCACTAAGCACCCTGAGGACTGAGCACCCAGCACCCTGAGCACTGAGCACCCAGCACCCTGAGTACTGAGCACCGATCACCCTGAGCACTGAGCACCCAGAACCCAAAGCACTGAGCACCCAGCACCCTGAACACTGAGCACCCAGCACCCCGAGCACTGAGCACCCAGCACCCTGAGTACTGAGCACCCTGAGTACTGAGCACCGATCACCCTGAGCACTGAGCTCCCAGCACCCTGAGTACTGAGCACTCAGCACCCTGAGCACTGAGCACCCAGCACCCTGAGTACTGAGCACCCAGCACCCTGAGCACTGAGCACCCAGCACCCTGAGTACTGAGCACCCAGCACCCTGAGCACTGAGCACCCAGCACCCTGAGTACTGAGCACCCAGCACCCCGAGCACTGAGCACCAAGCACCCCGAGAATGAGCACCCAGCACCCCGAGTACTGAGCACCGAGCACCCTGAGCACTGAGTACCCAGCACCCTGAGTACTGAGCACCGAGCACCCCGAGCACTGAGCTTGCAGCACCGCGAGCAATGAGCACCCAGCAACCGGAGCAATGAGCACCCAGCACCCTGAGCACCGAGCACCCTGAGTACTGAGCACTGAGCACCCTGAGTACTGAGCACTGAGCACCCTGAGTACTGAGCACCCAGCACCCTGAGTACTGAGCACCCAGCACCCTGAGCAATGAGAACCCTGAGTACTGAGCACCCAGCACCCTGAGTACTGAACACCCAGCACCGTGAGCACTGAACACACAGCACCCCGAGCACTGAGCACCCAGCACCCCGAGCAATGAGCACCCAGCAACCCGAGCACTGAGAACCCAGCACCATGTGTACTGAGCACCCAGCACCCTGAGTACTGAGCACCCAGCACCCCGAGCACTGAGTACCCAGCACCCTGAGCACTGAGCACGCAGCACCCTGAGCACTGTGCACCCATCACCCTGAGGACTGAGCACTGAGCACCCAGCGCCCTGAGCACTGAGCACCCAGCACCCTGAGCACTGAGCACCCAGCACCCCGAGCACTGAGCACCCAGCACCCTGAGTACTGAGCACTGAGCACCCAGCACCCCGAGCACTGAGCACCCAGCACCCTGAGCACTGAGCACCCAGCACCCGAGTACTGAGCACCCAGCACCCTGAGTACTGAGCACCCATCACCCCGAGCACAGAGCACCCAGCACCCTGAGCACTGAGCACCCAGCACCCCGAGCACTGAGCACCCAGCACCCTGAGTACTGAGCACTGAGCACCCAGCACCCCGAGCACTGAGCACCCAGCACCCTGAGTACTGAGCACCCAGCACCCGAGTACTGAGCACCCAGCACCCTGAGTACTGAGCACCCAGCACCCCGAGCACTGAGCACCCAGCACCCTGAGTACTGTGCACACAGCACCCTGAGCACTGAGCACCCAGCACCCTGAGCACTGAGCACCCAGCACACTGAGCACCCAGCACCCTGAGTAGTGAGCACCCAACGTACTGAGCACCAAGCACCCCGAGCACTGAGCACCCAGCACCCTGAGTACTGAGCACCGATCACCCCGAGAACTGAGCACCCAGCACCCTGAGTACTGAGCTCCGAGTACCCCGAGCACTGAGCACCCAGCACCCGGAGTACTGAGCACCCAGCACCCTGAGTACTAAGCACCGAGCACCCTGAGTACTGAGCATCCAGTACCCTGAGCACTGAACACACAGCACCCTGAGTACTGAGCACCCCGAGCACTGAGCACCCAGCACCCTGAGCACTGAGCACCCAGCACCCTGAGTACTGAGCAACCAGCACCCTCAGTACTGAACATACAGCACACTGAGCACTGAGCACTGAGCACCCTGAGCACTGAGTACTGAGCACTGAGCACCCTGAGCACTGAGCACCCAGCACCCCGAGTACTGAGCACCCTGAGCACTGAGTACTGAGCACTGAGCACCCTGAGCACTGAGCACCCAGCACCCTGAGTACTGAGCACCCAGCACCCCGAGCACTGAGCACCCAGCGCCCCGAGCACTGAGCACCCAGCACCCCGAGCACTGAGCACCCTGAGCACTGAGCACACAGCACCCCGAGTACTGAGCATTGAGCACCCTGAGCTCTGAGCACCCAGCACCCCGAGTACTGAGCACTGAGCACCCTGAGCACTGAGCACCCAGCACCCCAAGCACTGAACAGCAAGCACCCTGAGTACTGAGCACTGAGCACCCAGCACCTGAGTACTGAGCACCCAGCACCCTGAGTGCTGAGCACCGAGCACCCCGAGCACTGAGCACGCAGCACCGCGAGTAATGAGCACCCAGCACCCCGAGCACTGAGCACCCAGCACCCTGAGCACCGAGCACCCTGAGTACTGAGCACTGAGCACCCTGAGTACTGAGCACTAAGCACCCTGAGCACTGAGCACTCAGCACCCTGAGTAGTGAGCACCCAACGTACTGAGCACCGTGCAACCCGAGCACTGAGAACCCAGCACCCTGAGTACTGAGCACCGAGCACCCAGAGCACTGAGCACCCAGCGCCCCGAGCACTGAGCAACCAGCGCCCCGAGCACTGAGCACCCAGCGCCCCGAGCACTGAGCACCCAGCACCCGGAGCACTGAGCAACCAGCACCCCAAGCAATGAGCACCCCGCACCCTGAGTACTGAGCACCCAGCACCCCGAGTACTGACCACCCAGCAACCTGAGCACCGAGCAGCCAGCACCCTGAGCACTGAGCACCCAGCGCCCTGAGCACTGGGCACCCAGCACCCTGAGTACTGAGCACTGAGCACCACGAGTACTGAGCACCCAGCACCCCGAGCACTGAGCACCGAGCACCCCGAGCACTGAGAACCCAGCACCCCGAGCACTGAGCACCCAGCACCCCGAGCACTGAGCACCCAGCACCCTGAGCACTGAGCACCCAGCACCCCGAGCACTGAGCACCCAGCACCCCGAGCACTGAGCACCCAGCACCCCGAGCACTGAGCACCCAGCACCCCGAGCACTGAGCACCCAGCACCCTGAGTACTGAGCACCCAGCACCCTGAGTACTGAGCACCCAACACCCTGATCACTGAGCACCCAGCAACCTGAGTACTGAGCACCCAACACCCCAAGCACTGAGCACCCTGAGTACTGAGCACCCAGCACCCCAAGCACTGAGCTCCCTGAGTACTGAGCACCCAGCACCCTGAGTACTGAGCAGCCAGCACCTTGAGTACTGAGCACCCAGCACCCTGAGCACTGAGCACCCAGAACCCCGAGCACTGAGCACCCAGCACCCCGTGCACTGAGCACCCAGCACCCCGAGCACCGAGCACCCTGAGTACTAAGCACCGAGCACCCTGAGCACTGATCACCCAGCACCCTGAGCACTGAGCACCCAGCATTCTGAGTACTGAGCACCCAGCACCCCGAGCACTGAGCACAATGCACCCAGAGTACTGAGCACCCAGCACCCTGAGAACTGAGCACCCTGAGTACTGAGCACTGAGCACCCTGAGTACTGAGCACTGAGCACCCTGAGTACTGAGCAACCAGCACCCTGAGTACTGAGCACCCAGCACCCTGAGCACAGAGCACCAAGCACCCTGAGCACTGAGCACCCAGCACCCTGAGCACTGAGCACCCAGCACCCTGAGTAGTGAGCACCCAACGTACTGAGCACTGAGCACCCCGAGCACTGAGAACCCAGCAACCTGAGTACTGAGCACGGATCACCCCGAGCACTGAGCACCCAGCACCCTGAGTAGTGAGCACCCAACGTACTGAGCACCGAGCACACCAAGCACTGAGCACCCAGCACGCTGAGCACTGAGCACCCAGCACCCTGAGCACTGATCACCCAGCAACCTGAGCACTGAGCACCCAGCACCCTGAGTACTGAGCACCCAGCACCCTGAGTACTGAGCACTCAGCACCCTGAGTACTGAGCACCGAGCCACCCAAGCACTGAGCACCAAGCACCCTGAGCACTAAGCACCCTGAGGACTGAGCACCCAGCACCCTGAGCACTGAGCACCCAGCACCCTGAGTACTGAGCACCGATCACCCTGAGCACTGAGCACCCAGAACCCAAAGCACTGAGCACCCAGCACCCTGAATACTGAGCACCCAGCACCTCGAGCACTGAGCACCCAGCACCCTGAGTACTGAGCACCCTGAGTACTGAGCACCGATCACCCTGAGCACTGAGCTCCCAGCACCCTGAGTACTGAGCACCCAGCACCCTGAGCACTGAGCACCCAGCACCCTGAGTACTGAGCACCCAGCACCCTGAGCACTGAGCACCCAGCACCCTGAGTACTGAGCACCCAGCACCCTGAGCACTGAGCACCCAGCACCCTGAGTACTGAGCACCGAGCACCCCGAGCACTGAGCACCCAGCACCCCGAGAATGAGCACCCAGCACCCCGAGTACTGAGCACCGAGCACCCTGAGCACTGAGTACACAGCACCCTGAGTACTGAGCAACCAGCACCCAGAGCACTGGGCACCGAGCACCCCAAGTACTGAGCACCCAGCAGCCTGAGCACTGAGCACCCAGCACCCTGAGTACTGAGCACCCAGCTCCCTGAGTACTGAACACCCAGCACCCTGAGCACTGAGCACTCAGCACCCTGATCACTGGGTACTGAGCACCGAGCACCCCGAGAACTGAGCACCCAGCACCCGGAGTACTGAGCACCCAACACCCTGAGTACTGAGCACCCAGCACCCCGAGTACTGATCACCCAGCACCCCGAGCACTGAGCACCCAGCACCCCGAGCACTGAGCACCCAGCACCCTGAGTACTGAGCACTGAGCACCCAGCACCCCGAGCACTGAGCACCCAGCACCCTGAGTACTGAGCACTGAGCACCCAGCACCCCGAGCACTGAGCACCCAGCACCCTGAGCACTGAGCACCCAGCACCCTGAGCACTGAGCACCCAGCACCCTGAGTACTGAGCACTGAGCACCCAGCACCCTGAGTACTGAGCACTGAGCACCCAGCACCCCGAGCACTGAGCACCCAGCACCCTGAGCACTGAGCACCCAGCACCCTGAGCACTGAGCACCCAGCACCCGAGTACTGAGCACCCAGCACCCTGAGTACTGAGCACCCAGCACCCTGAGCACTGAGCACCAAGCACCCTGATCACTGAGCACCCAGCACCCCGAGCACTGAGCAACCAGCACCCCAAGCAATGAGCACCCCGCACCCTGAGTACTGAGCACCCAGCACCCCGAGTACTGACCACCCAGCAACCTGAGCACCGAGCAGCCAGCACCCCGAGCACTGAGCACAAAGCGCCCTGAGCACTGAGCACCCAGCACCCTGAGTACTGAGCACTGAGCACCACGAGTACTGAGCACCCATCACCCCGAGCACTGAGCACCGAGCACCCCGAGCACTGAGAACCCAGCACCCCGAGCACTGCGCACCCAGCACCCCGAGCACTGAGCACCCAGCACCCCGAGCACTGAGCAACCAGCACCCCGAGCACTGAGCACCCAGCACCCCGAGCACTGAGCACCCAGCACCCCGAGCACTGAGCACCCAGCACCCCGAGCACTGAGCACCCAGCACCCTGAGTACTGAGCACCCAGCACCCTGAGTACTGAGCACCCAACACCCTGATCACTGAGCACCCAGCAACCTGAGTACTGAGCACCCAACACCCCAAGCACTGAGCACCCTGAGTACTGAGCACCCTGCACCCCAAGCACTGAGCTCCCTGAGTACTGAGCACCCAGCACCCTGAGTACTGAGCAGCCAGCACCTTGAGTACTGAGCACCCAGCACCCTGAGCACTGAGCACCCAGCACCCCGAGCACTGAGCACCCAGCACCCCGTGCACTGAGCACCCAGCACCCCGAGCACCGAGCACCCTGAGTACTAAGCACCGAGCACCCTGAGCACTGAGCACCCAGCACCCTGAGCACTGAGCACCCATCACACTGAGTACTGAGCACCCAGCACCCCGAGCACTGAGCACACAGCACCCTGAGTACTGAGCACCCAGCACCCTGAGCACTGAGCACTGAGCACCCTGAGCACTGAGCACCCAGCACCCTGAGGACTGAGCACCCAGCACCCTGAGAACTGAGCACCCTGAGTACTGAGCACTGAGCACCCTGAGTACTGAGCACTGAGCACCCTGAGTACTGAGCAACCAGCACCCTGAGTACTGAGCACCCAGCACCCTGAGCACTGAGCACCAAGCACCCTGAGCACTGAGCACCCAGCACCCTGAGCACTGAGCACCCAGCACCCTGAGTAGTGAGCACCCAACGTACTGAGCACTGAGCACCCCGAGAACTGAGCACCCAGCAACCTGAGTACTGAGCACGGATCACCCCGAGCACTGAGCACCCAGCACCCTGAGTAGTGAGCACCCAACGTACTGAGCACCGAGCACACCAAGCACTGAGCACCCAGCAACCTGAGTACTGAGCACCCAGCACCCCGAGCACTGAGCACCCAGCACGCTGAGCACTGAGCACCCAGCACCCTGAGCACTGATCACCCAGCAACCTGAGCACTGAGCACCCAGCACCCTGAGTACTGAGCACCCAGCACCCTGAGTACTGAGCACTCAGCACCCTGAGTACTGAGCACCGAGCACCCCGAGCACTGAGCACCCAGCACCCTGAGCACTAAGCACCCTGAGGACTGAGCAAGCAGCACCCTGAGCACTGAGCACCCAGCACCCTGAGTACTGAGCACCGATCACCCTGAGCACTGAGCACCCAGAACACAAAGCATTGAGCACCCAGCACCCTGAATACTGAGCACCCAGCACCCCGAGCACTGAGCACCCAGCACCCTGAGTACTGAGCACCCTGAGTACTGAGCACCGATCACCCTGAGCACTGAGCTCCCAGCACCCTGAGTACTGAGCACCCAGCACCCTGAGCACTGAGCACCCAGCACCCTGAATACTGAGCACCCAGCACCCTGAGCACTGAGCACCCAGCACCCTGAGTACTGAGCACCCAGCACCCTGAGCACTGGGCACCGAGCACCCCGAGTACTGAGCACCCAGCAGCCTGAGCACTGAGCACCCAGCACACTGAGTACTGAGCACCCAGCTCCCTGAGTACTGAACACCCAGCACCCTGAGCGCTGAGCACTCAGCACCCTGATCACTGAGTACTGAGCACCGAGCACCCCGAGAACTGAGCACCCAGCACCCGGAGTACTGAGCACCCAACACCCTGAGTACTGAGCACCCAGCACCCCGAGTACTGAGCACCCAGCACACCGAGCACTGAGCACCCAGCACCCCGAGCACTTAGCACCCAGCACCCTGAGTACTGAGCACTGAGCACCCAGCACCCCGAGCACTGAGCACCCAGCACCCTGAGTACTGAGCACTGAGCACCCAGCACCCCGAGCACTGAGCACCCAGCACCCTGAGCACTGAGCACCCAGCACCCTGAGCACTGAGCACCCAGCACCCTGAGTACTGAGCACTGAGCACCCAGCACCCTGAGTACTGAGCACTGAGCACCCAGCACCCCGAGCACTGAGCACCCAGCACCCTGAGCACTGAGCACCCAGCACCCTGAGCACTGAGCACCCAGCACCCGAGTACTGAGCACCCAGCACCCTGAGTACTGAGCACCCAGCACCCTGAGTACTGAGCACCCAGCACCCTGAGTACTGAGCACCCAGCACCCCGAGCACTGAGCACCCAGCACCCCAAGTACTGAGCACCCAGCACCCTGAGCACTGAGCACCCAGCACCCTGAGCACTGAGCACCCAGCACCCTGAGCACTGAGCACCCAGCACCCCGAGTACTGAGCACCCAGCACCCTGAGCACTGAGCACCCAGCACCCTGAGCACTGAGCACCCAGCACCCTGAGCACTGAGCACACAGCACCCTGAGTAGTGAGCACCCAACGTACTGAGCACCGAGCACCCCGAGCACTGAGCACCCAGCACCCTGAGTACTGAGCACTGAGCACCCAGCACCCCGAGCACTGAGCACCCAGCACCCTGAGTACTGAGCACTGAGCACCCAGCACCCCGAGCACTGAGCACCCAGCACCCTGAGCACTGAGCACCCAGCACCCTGAGCACTGAGCACCCAGCACCCTGAGTACTGAGTACTGAGCACCCACCACCCTGAGTACTGAGCACTGAGCACCCAGCACCCCGAGCACTGAGCACCCAGCACCCTGAGCACTGAGCACCCAGCACCCTGAGCACTGAGCACCCAGCACCCTGAGTACTGAGCACCCAGCACCCTGAGCACTGAGCACCAAGCACCCTGAGCACTGAGCACCCAGCACCCCGAGCACTGAGCAACCAGCACCCCAAGCAATGAGCACCCCGCACCCTGAGTACTGAGCACCCAGCACCCCGAGTACTGACCACCCAGCAACCTGAGCACCGAACAGCCAGCACCCCGAGCACTGAGCACAAAGCGCCCTGAGCACTGAGCACCCAGCACCCTGAGTACTGAGCACTGAGCACCACGAGTACTGAGCACCCAGCACCCCGAGCACTGAGCACCGAGCACCCCGAGCACTGAGAACCCAGCACCCCGAGCACTGAGCACCCAGCACCCCGAGCACTGAGCACCCAGCACCCCGAGCACTGAGCAACCAGCACCCCGAGCACTGAGCACCCAGCACCCCGAGCACTGAGCACCCAGCACCCCGAGCACTGAGCACCCAGCACCCCGAGCACTGAGCACCCAGCACCCTGAGTACTGAGCACCCAGCACCCTGAGTACTGAGCACCCAACACCCTGATCACTGAGCACCCAGCAACCTGAGTACTGAGCACCCAACACCCCAAGCACTGAGCACCCTGAGTACTGAGCACCCTGCACCCCAAGCACTGAGCTCCCTGAGTACTGAGCACCCAGCACCCTGAGTACTGAGCAGCCAGCACCTTGAGTACTGAGCACCCAGCACCCTGAGCACTGAGCACCCAGCACCCCGAGCACTGAGCACCCAGCACCCCGTGCACTGAGCACCCAGCACCCCGAGCACCGAGCACCCTGAGTACTAAGCACCGAGCACCCTGAGCACTGAGCACCCAGCACCCTGAGCACTGAGCACCCAGCACACTGAGTACTGAGCACCCAGCACCCCGAGCACTGAGCACACAGCACCCTGAGTACTGAGCACCCAGCCCCCTGAGCACTGAGCACTGAGCACCCTGAGCACTGAGCACCCAGCACCCTGAGGACTGAGCACCCAGCACCCTGAGAACTGAGCACCCTGAGTACTGAGCACTGAGCACCCTGAGTACTGAGCACTGAGCACCCTGAGTACTGAGCAACCAGCACCCTGAGTACTGAGCACCCAGCACCCTGAGCACTGAGCACCAAGCACCCTGAACACTGAGCACCCAGCACCCTGAGCACTGAGCACCCAGTACCCTGAGTAGTGAGCACCCAACGTACTGAGCACTGAGCACCCCGAGAACTGAGCACCCAGCAACCTGAGTACTGAGCACCCAGCACCCCGAGCACTGAGCACCCAGCACGCTGAGCACTGAGCACCCAGCACCCTGAGCACTGATCACCCAGCAACCTGAGCACTGAGCACCGAGCACCCTGAGTACTGAGCACCCAGCACCCTGAGTACTGAG
The DNA here is from genome assembly GCF_018167655.1 of Microtus oregoni. Classification (NCBI taxonomy): domain Eukaryota; kingdom Metazoa; phylum Chordata; class Mammalia; order Rodentia; family Cricetidae; genus Microtus; species Microtus oregoni. The sequence continues at coordinate 268,696 of NW_024543344.1, forward strand.
CACTCAGCACCCTGAGTACTGAGCACCGAGCACCCCGAGCACTGAGCACCCAGCACCCTGAGCACTAAGCACCCTGAGGACTGAGCACCCAGCACCCTGAGCACTGAGCACCCAGCACCCTGAGTACTGAGCACCGATCACCCTGAGCACTGAGCACCCAGAACCCAAAGCATTGAGCACCCAGCACCCTGAATACTGAGCACCCAGCACCCCGAGCACTGAGCACCCAGCACCCTGAGTACTGAGCACCCTGAGTACTGAGCACCGATCACCCTGAGCACTGAGCACACAGCACCCTGAGTACTGAGCACCCAACGTACTGAGCACCGAGCACCCCGAGCACTGAGCACCCAGCACCCTGAGTACTGAGCACCGAGCACCCCGAGCTCTGAGCACACAGCACCCTGAGTAGTGAGCACCCAACGTACTGAGCACCGAGAACCCCGAGCACTGAGCACCCAGCAGCCGGAGCACTGAGCACCCAGTGCCCCGAGCACCGAGCACCCTGAGCACTGAGCACCCAGCACCCTGACTACTGAGCACCCAGCACCCTGAGCACTAAGCACCCAGCACCCCAAGTACTGAGCACCCAGCACCCTGAGTACTGAGCACCCAGCGCCCCGAGCACTGAGCACCCAGCACCCTGAGCACTGAGCACCCAGCACCCTGAGTTCTGAGCACCCAGCACCCTGAGTACTGAACACCCAGCACCCTGAGCACTGAGCACTGAGCACCCTGAGCACTGAGTACTGAGCACTGAGCACCTTGAGCACTGAGCACCCAGCACCCCGAGTATTGAGCACACAGCACCCCGAGCACAGAGCACCCAGCGCCCCGAGCACTGAGCACCCAGCACCCCGAGCGCTGAGCACTGAGCACCCAGCACCCCGAGTACTGAGCAATGAGCACCCTGAGCACTGAGCACCCAGCACCCCGAGTACTGAGCACTGAGCACCCTGAGTACTGAGCACCCAGCACATTGAGCACTGAGTACCCAGCACCCTGAGCACTGAGCACCCAGCACCCTGAGTACTGAGCACCCAGCACCCTGAGTACTGATCACTGAGCACCCAGCACCCCGAGCACTGAGCACCCAGCACCCTGAGTACTGAGCACTGAGCACCCAGCACCCCGAGCACTGAGCACCCAGCACCCTGAGCACTGAGCACCCAGCACCCGAGTACTGAGCACCCAGCACCCTGAGTACTGAGCACCCAGCACCCTGAGTACTGAGCACCCAGCACCCCGAGTACTGAGCACCCAGCACCCTGAGTACTGAGCACCCAGCACCCTGAGCACAGAGCACCCAGCACCCCGAGCACTGAGCACCCAGCACCCTGAGTACTGAGCACCCAGCACCCTGAGCACTGAGCACCCAGCACCCTGAGCACTGAGCACCCAGCACCCTGAGCACTGAGCACCCAGCACCCTGAGTAGTGAGCACCCAACGTACTGAGCACCGAGCACCCCGAGCACTGAGCACCCAGCACCCTGAGTACTGAGCACCGAGCACCCTGAGCACTGAGCACCCAGCACCCTGAGTACTGAGCTCCGAGCACCCCGAGCACTGAGCACCCAGCGCCCCGAGCACCGAGCACCCTGAGCACTGAGCACCCAGCACCCTGAGTACTGAGCACCCTGAACAATGAGCAATGAGCACCCTGAGTACTGAGCACCCAGCACCTTGAGCACTGAGCACTCAGCACCCGGAGTACTGAGCACCCAGCACCCTGAGTACTGAGCACCCAGCACCCCGAGTACTGAGCACCCAGCACCCTGAGTACTGAGCACCCAGCACCCTGAGCACTGAGCACCCAGCACCCCGAGCACTGAGCACCCAGCACCCTGAGTACTGAGCACGCAGCACCCTGAGTACTGAGCACCCAGCACCCCGAGTACTGAGCACCCAGCATCCTTAGTACTGAGCACCCAGCACCCTGAGCACTGAGCACCCAGCACCCCGAGCACTGAGCACCCAGCAACCTGAGTACTGAGCACCCAGCACCCTGAGCACTGAGCACCCAGCACCCTGAGCACTGAGCACCCAGCACCCTAAGCACTGAGCACCCAGCACCCTGAGTAGTGAGCACCCAACGTACTGAGCACCGAGCAGCCCGAGCACTGAGCACCCAGCACCCTGAGTACTGAGCACCGAGCACCCTGAGCACTGAGCACCCAGCACCCTGAGTACTGAGCTCCGAGCACCCCGAGCACTGAGCACCCAGCGCCCCGAGCACTGAGCACCCTGAGCACTGAGCACCCAGCACCCTGAGTACTGAGCACCCTGAACAATGAGCAATGAGCACCCTGAGTACTGAGCACCCAGCACCTTGAGCACTGAGCACTCAGCACCCTGAGCACTGAGCACCCAGCACCCTGAGCACTGAGCAAACAGCACCCTGAGCACTGAGCACCCAGCACCCTGAGTAGTGAGCACCCAACGTACTGAGCACCGAGCACCCCGAGCACTGAGCACCCAGCGCCCTGAGTACTGAGCACCGAGCACCCTGAGCACTGAGCACTCAGCACCCGAGCACTGAGCACACAGCACCCTGAGTAGTGAGCACCCAACGTACTGAGCACCGAGAACCCCGAGCACTGAGCACCCAGCACCCCGAGCACTGAGCACCCAGCGCCCCGAGCACCGAGCACCCTGAGCACTGAGCACCCAGCACCCCGAGCGCTGAGCACTGAGCACCCAGCACCCCGAGTACTGAGCACTGAGCACCCTGAGTACTGAGCACCCAGCACATTGAGCACTGAGTACCCAGCACCCTGATCACTGAGCACCCAGCACCCTGAGCACTGAGCATCCAGCACCCTGAGTACTGATCACTGAGCACCCAGCACCCCGAGCACTGAGCACCCAGCACTCTGAGCACTGAGCACCCAGCACCCTAGTACTGAGCACCCAGCACCCTGAGTACTGAGCACCCAGCACCCTGAGTACTGAGCACCCAGCACCCCGAGTACTGAGCACCCAGCACCCTGAGTACTGAGCACCCAGCACCCTGAGCACTGAGCACCCAGCATCCTGAGTACTGAGCACCCAGCGCCCCGAGCACTGAGCACCCAGCACCCCGAGCGCTGAGCACTGAGCACCCAGCACCCCGAGTACTGAGCACTGAGCACCCTGAGTACTGAGCACCCAGCACATTGAGCACTGAGTACCCAGCACCCTGATCACTGAGCACCCAGCACCCTGAGCACTGAGCATCCAGCACCCTGAGTACTGATCACTGAGCACCCAGCACCCCGAGCACTGAGCACCCAGCACTCTGAGCACTGAGCACCCAGCACCCGAGTACTGAGCACCCAGCACCCTGAGTACTGAGCACCCAGCACCCTGAGTACTGAGCACCCAGCACCCCGAGTACTGAGCACCCAGCACCCTGAGTACTGAGCACCCAGCACCCTGAGCACTGAGCACCCAGCACCCCGAGCACTGAGCACCCAGCACCCTGAGTACTGTGCACCCAGCACCCTGAGCACTGAGCACCCAGCACCCTGAGCACTGAGCACCCAGCACCCTGAGCACTGAGCACCCAGCACCCTGAGTAGTGAGCACCCAACGTACTGAGCACCGAGCACCCCGAGCACTGAGCACCCAGCACCCTGAGTACTGAGCACCGAGCACCCTGAGCACTGAGCACCCAGCACCCTGAGTACTGAGCTCCGAGCACCCCGAGCACTGAGCACCCAGCGCCCCGAGCACCGAGCACCCTGAGCACTGAGCACCCAGCACCCTGAGTACTGAGCACCCTGAACAATGAGCAATGAGCACCCTGAGTACTGAGCACCCAGCACCTTGAGCACTGAGCACTCAGCACCCGGAGTACTGAGCACCCAGCACCCTGAGTACTGAGCACCCAGCACCCCGAGAACTGAGCACCCAGCACCCTGAGTACTGAGCACCCAGCACCCTGAGTACTGAGCACCCAGCACCCTGAGCACTGAGCACCCAGCACCCCGAGCACTGAGCACCCAGCACCCTGAGTACTGAGCACCCAGCACCCTGAGCACTGAGCACCCAGCACCCTGAGCACTGAGCACCCAGCACCCTAAGCACTGAGCACCCAGCACCCTGAGTAGTGAGCACCCAGCACCCTGAGCACTGAGCACCCAGCACCCTGAGTAGTGAGCACCCAACGTACTGAGCACCGAGCACCCCGAGCACTGAGCACCCAGCACCCTGAGTACTGAGCACCCAGCACCCTGAGTACTGAGCACCCAGCACCCTGAGTACTGAGCACCCAGCACCCTGAGTACTGAGTACCCAGCACCCCGAGCACTGAGCACCCAGCACCCCAAGTACTGAGCACCCAGCACCCTGAGCACTGAGCACCCAGCACCCTGAGCACTGAGCACCCAGCACCCTGAGCACTGAGCACCCAGCACCCTGAGTACTGAGCACCCAGCACCCTGAGCACTGAGCACCCAGCACCCTGAGCACTGAGCACCCAGCACCCTGAGCACTGAGCACACAGCACCCTGAGTAGTGAGCACCCAACGTACTGAGCACCGAGCACCCCGAGCACTGAGCACCCAGCACCCTGAGTACTGAGCACCGAGCACCCCGAGCTCTGAGCACACAGCACCCTGAGTAGTGAGCACCCAACGTACTGAGCACCGAGAACCCCGAGCACTGAGCACCCAGCAGCCGGAGCACTGAGCACCCAGCGCCCCGAGCACCGAGCACCCTGAGCACTGAGCACCCAGCACCCTGACTACTGAGCACCCAGCACCCTGAGCACTAAGCACCCAGCACCCCAAGTACTGAGCACCCAGCACCCTGAGTACTGAGCACCCAGCGCCCCGAGCACTGAGCACCCAGCACCCTGAGCACTGAGCACCCAGCACCCTGAGTTCTGAGCACCCAGCACCCTGAGTACTGAACACCCAGCACCCTGAGCACTGAGCACTGAGCACCCTGAGCACTGAGTACTGAGCACTGAGCACCTTGAGCACTGAGCAACCAGCACCCCGAGTATTGAGCACACAGCACCCCGAGCACAGAGCACCCAGCGCCCCGAGCACTGAGCACCCAGCACCCCGAGCGCTGAGCACTGAGCACCCAGCACCCCGAGTACTGAGCAATGAGCACCCTGAGCACTGAGCACCCAGCACCCCGAGTACTGAGCACTGAGCACCCTGAGTACTGAGCACCCAGCACATTGAGCACTGAGTACCCAGCACCCTGAGCACTGAGCACCCAGCACCCTGAGTACTGAGCACCCAGCACCCTGAGTACTGATCACTGAGCACCCAGCACCCCGAGCACTGAGCACCCAGCACCCTGAGTACTGAGCACTGAGCACCCAGCACCCCGAGCACTGAGCACCCAGCACCCTGAGCACTGAGCACCCAGCACCCGAGTACTGAGCACCCAGCACCCTGAGTACTGAGCACCCAGCACCCTGAGTACTGAGCACCCAGCACCCCGAGTACTGAGCACCCAGCACCCTGAGTACTGAGCACCCAGCACCCTGAGCACAGAGCACCCAGCACCCCGAGCACTGAGCACCCAGCACCCTGAGTACTGAGCACCCAGCACCCTGAGCACTGAGCACCCAGCACCCTGAGCACTGAGCACCCAGCACCCTGAGCACTGAGCACCCAGCACCCTGAGTAGTGAGCACCCAACGTACTGAGCACCGAGCACCCCGAGCACTGAGCACCCAGCACCCTGAGTACTGAGCACCGAGCACCCTGAGCACTGAGCACCCAGCACCCTGAGTACTGAGCTCCGAGCACCCCGAGCACTGAGCACCCAGCGCCCCGAGCACCGAGCACCCTGAGCACTGAGCACCCAGCACCCTGAGTACTGAGCACCCTGAACAATGAGCAATGAGCACCCTGAGTACTGAGCACCCAGCACCTTGAGCACTGAGCACTCAGCACCCGGAGTACTGAGCACCCAGCACCCTGAGTACTGAGCACCCAGCACCCCGAGTACTGAGCACCCAGCACCCTGAGTACTGAGCACCCAGCACCCTGAGCACTGAGCACCCAGCACCCCAAGCACTGAGCACCCAGCACCCTGAGTACTGAGCACGCAGCACCCTGAGTACTGAGCACCCAGCACCCCGAGTACTGAGCACCCAGCATCCTTAGTACTGAGCACCCAGCACCCTGAGCACTGAGCACCCAGCACCCCGAGCACTGAGCACCCAGCACCCTGAGTACTGAGCACCCAGCACCCTGAGCACTGAGCACCCAGCACCCTGAGCACTGAGCACACAGCACCCTAAGCACTGAGCACCCAGCACCCTGAGTAGTGAGCACCCAACGTACTGAGCACCGAGCAGCCCGAGCACTGAGCACCCAGCACCCTGAGTACTGAGCACCGAGCACCCTGAGCACTGAGCACCCAGCACCCTGAGTACTGAGCTCCGAGCACCCCGAGCACTGAGCACCCAGCGCCCCGAGCACCGAGCACCCTGAGCACTGAGCACCCAGCACCCTGAGTACTGAGCACCCTGAACAATGAGCAATGAGCACCCTGAGTACTGAGCACCCAGCACCTTGAGCACTGAGCACTCAGCACCCTGAGCACTGAGCACCCAGCACCCTGAGCACTGAGCAAACAGCACCCTGAGCACTGAGCACCCAGCACCCTGAGTAGTGAGCACCCAACGTACTGAGCACCGAGCACCCCGAGCACTGAGCACCCAGCGCCCTGAGTACTGAGCACCGAGCACCCTGAGCACTGAGCACTCAGCACCCGGAGTACTGAGCACCCAGCACCCTGAGTACTAAGCACCGAGCACCCTGAGTACTGAGCACCCAGCACCCTGAGCACTGAACACACAGCACCCTGAGTACTGAGCACCTCGAGCACTGAGCACCCAGCACCCTGAGTACTGAGCACCGAGCACCCCGAGCACTGATCACCCAGCACCGCGAGCACTGAGCACATAGCACCCCGAGCACTGAGCACCCAGCACCCTGAGTACTGAGCACCCAGCACCCTGAGTACTGAGCACCCAGCACCCTGAGCACTGAGTACCCAGCACCCTGAGCACTGAGCACCCAGCACCCTGAGCACTGAGCACACAGCACCCTGAGCACTGAGCACCCAGCACCCTGAGTACTGAGCACTGAGCACCCAGCAACCCGAGCACTGAGCACCCAGCACCCTGAGTACTGAGCACCTAGCACCCCGAGCACTGAGCACCCTGAGCACTGAGCACCGAGCACCCTGAGTACTGAGCACTGAGAACCCAGCACCCCGAGCACTAAGCACCCAGCACCCTGAGTACTGAGCTCCGAGCACCCCGAGCACTGAGCACCCTGAGCACTGAGCACCGAGCACCCTGAGCACTGAGCACCCAGAACCCTGAGTACTGAGCACCCAGCACCCTGAGCAATGAGCACCCTGAGTACTGAGCACCCAGCACCCTCAGCACTAAACACACAGCACCCTGAGTACTGAGCACCTCGAGCACTGAGCACCCAGTACCCTGAGTACTGAGCACCGAGCACCCCGAGCACTGAGCACCCAGCGCCGCGAGCACTGAGCACATAGCACCCCGAGCACTGAGCACCCAGCACCCTGAGTACTGAGCACCCAGCACCCTGAGTACTGAGCACCCAGCACCCTGAGCACTGAGTACCCAGCACCCTGAGCACAGAGCACCCAGCACCCTGAGCACTGAGCACACAGCACCCTGAGCACTGAGCACCCAGCACCCTGAGTACTGAGCACTGAGCACCCAGCACCCCGAGCACTGAGCACCCAGCACCCTGAGTACTGAGCACCGAGCACCTCGAGCACTGAGCACCCAGCACCCTGAGTACTGAGCTCCGAGCACCCCGAGCACCGAGCACCCTGAGCACTGAGCACCCAGCACCCTGAGTACTGAGCTCCGAGCACCCCGAGCACTGAGCACCCAGCGCCCCGAGCACCGAGCACCCTGAGCACTGAGCACCCAGCACCCTGAGTACTGAGCACCCTGAACAATGAGCAATGAGCACCCTGAGTACTGAGCACCCAGCACCTTGAGCACTGAGCACTCAGCACCCGGAGTACTGAGCACCCAGCACCCTGAGTACTGAGCACCCAGCACCCCGAGTACTGAGCACCCAGCACCCTGAGTACTGAGCACCCAGCACCCTGAGCACTGAGCACCCAGCACCCCGAGCACTGAGCACCCAGCACCCTGAGTACTGAGCACGCAGCACCCTGAGTACTGAGCACCCAGCACCCCGAGTACTGAGCACCCAGCATCCTTAGTACTGAGCACCCAGCACCCTGAGCACTGAGCACCCAGCACCCCGAGCACTGAGCACCCAGCACCCTGAGTACTGAGCACCCAGCACCCTGAGCACTGAGCACCCAGCACCCTGAGCACTGAGCACCCAGCACCCTAAGCACTGAGCACCCAGCACCCTGAGTAGTGAGCACCCAACGTACTGAGCACCGAGCAGCCCGAGCACTGAGCACCCAGCACCCTGAGTACTGAGCACCGAGCACCCTGAGCACTGAGCACCCAGCACCCTGAGTACTGAGCTCCGAGCACCCCGAGCACTGAGCACCCAGCGCCCCGAGCACCGAGCACCCTGAGCACTGAGCACCCAGCACCCTGAGTACTGAGCACCCTGAACAATGAGCAATGAGCACCCTGAGTACTGAGCACCCAGCACCTTGAGCACTGAGCACTCAGCACCCTGAGCACTGAGCACCCAGCACCCTGAGCACTGAGCAAACAGCACCCTGAGCACTGAGCACCCAGCACCCTGAGTAGTGAGCACCCAACGTACTGAGCACCGAGCACCCCGAGCACTGAGCACCCAGCGCCCTGAGTACTGAGCACCGAGCACCCTGAGCACTGAGCACTCAGCACCCGAGCACTGAGCACACAGCACCCTGAGTAGTGAGCACCCAACGTACTGAGCACCGAGAACCCCGAGCACTGAGCACCCAGCACCCCGAGCACTAAGCACCCAGCGCCCCGAGCACCGAGCACCCTGAGCACTGAGCACCCAGCACCCCGAGCGCTGAGCACTGAGCACCCAGCACCCCGAGTAATGAGCACTGAGCACCCTGAGTACTGAGCACCCAGCACATTGAGCACTGAGTACCCAGCACCCTGATCACTGAGCACCCAGCACCCTGAGCACTGAGCATCCAGCACCCTGAGTACTGATCACTGAGCACCCAGCACCCCGAGCACTGAGCACCCAGCACTCTGAGCACTGAGCACCCAGCACCCTAGTACTGAGCACCCAGCACCCTGAGTACTGAGCACCCAGCACCCTGAGTACTGAGCACCCAGCACCCCGAGTACTGAGCACCCAGCACCCTGAGTACTGAGCACCCAGTACCCTGAGCACTGAGCACCCAGCACCCTGAGTACTGAGCACCCAGCGCCCCGAGCACTGAGCACCCAGCACCCCGAGCGCTGAGCACTGAGCACCCAGCACCCCGAGTACTGAGCACTGAGCACCCTGAGTACTGAGCACCCAGCACATTGAGCACTGAGTACCCAGCACCCTGATCACTGAGCACCCAGCACCCTGAGCACTGAGCATCCAGCACCCTGAGTACTGATCACTGAGCACCCAGCACCCCGAGCACTGAGCACCCAGCACTCTGAGCACTGAGCACCAAGCACCCGAGTACTGAGCACCCAGCACCCTGAGTACTGAGCACCCAGCACCCTGAGTACTGAGCACCCAGCACCCCGAGTACTGAGCACCCAGCACCCTGAGTACTGAGCACCCAGCACCCTGAGCACTGAGCACCCAGCACCCCGAGCACTGAGCACCCAGCACCCTGAGTACTGTGCACCCAGCACCCTGAGCACTGAGCACCCAGCACCCTGAGCACTGAGCACCCAGCACCCTGAGCACTGAGCACCCAGCACCCTGAGTAGTGAGCACCCAACGTACTGAGCACCGAGCACCCCGAGCACTGAGCACCCAGCACCCTGAGTACTGAGCACCGAGCACCCTGAGCACTGAGCACCCAGCACCCTGAGTACTGAGCTCCGAGCACCCCGAGCACTGAGCACCCAGCGCCCCGAGCACCGAGCACCCTGAGCACTGAGCACCCAGCACCCTGAGTACTGAGCACCCTGAACAATGAGCAATGAGCACCCTGAGTACTGAGCACCCAGCACCTTGAGCACTGAGCACTCAGCACCCGGAGTACTGAGCACCCAGCACCCTGAGTACTGAGCACCCAGCACCCCGAGAACTGAGCACCCAGCACCCTGAGTACTGAGCACCCAGCACCCTGAGCACTGAGCACCCAGCACCCCGAGCACTGAGCACCCAGCACCCTGAGTACTGAGCACCCAGCACCCTGAGTACTGAGCACCCAGCACCCCGAGTACTGAGCACCCAGCACCCTGAGTACTGAGCACCCAGCACCATGAGCACTGAGCACCCAGCACCCCGAGCACTGAGCACCCAGCACCCTGAGTACTGAGCACCCAGCACCCTGAGCACTGAGCACCCAGCACCCTGAGCACTGAGCACCCAGCACCCTAAGCACTGAGCACCCAGCACCCTGAGTAGTGAGCACCCAGCACCCTGAGCACTGAGCACCCAGCACCCTGAGTAGTGAGCACCCAACGTACTGAGCACCGAGCACCCCGAGCACTGAGCACCCAGCACCCTGAGTACTGAGCACCCAGCACCCTGAGTACTGAGCACCCAGCACCCTGAGTACTGAGCACCCAGCACCCTGAGTACTGAGTACCCAGCACCCCGAGCACTGAGCACCCAGCACCCCAAGTACTGAGCACCCAGCACCCTGAGCACTGAGCACCCAGCACCCTGAGCACTGAGCACCCAGCACCCTGAGCACTGAGCACCCAGCACCCTGAGTACTGAGCACCCAGCACCCTGAGCACTGAGCACCCAGCACCCTGAGCACTGAGCACCCAGCACCCTGAGCACTGAGCACACAGCACCCTGAGTAGTGAGCACCCAACGTACTGAGCACCGAGCACCCCGAGCACTGAGCACCCAGCACCCTGAGTACTGAGCACCGAGCACCCCGAGCTCTGAGCACACAGCACCCTGAGTAGTGAGCACCCAACGTACTGAGCACCGAGAACCCCGAGCACTGAGCACCCAGCAGCCGGAGCACTGAGCACCCAGCGCCCCGAGCACCGAGCACCCTGAGCACTGAGCACCCAGCACCCTGACTACTGAGCACCCAGCACCCTGAGCACTAAGCACCCAGCACCCCAAGTACTGAGCACCCAGCACCCTGAGTACTGAGCACCCAGCGCCCCGAGCACTGAGCACCCAGCACCCTGAGCACTGAGCACCCAGCACCCTGAGTTCTGAGCACCCAGCACCCTGAGTACTGAACACCCAGCACCCTGAGCACTGAGCACTGAGCACCCTGAGCACTGAGTACTGAGCACTGAGCACCTTGAGCACTGAGCACCCAGCACCCCGAGTATTGAGCACACAGCACCCCGAGCACAGAGCACCCAGCGCCCCGAGCACTGAGCACCCAGCAACCCGAGCGCTGAGCACTGAGCACCCAGCACCCCGAGTACTGAGCAATGAGCACCCTGAGCACTGAGCACCCAGCACCCCGAGTACTGAGCACTGAGCACCCTGAGTACTGAGCACCCAGCACATTGAGCACTGAGTACCCAGCACCCTGAGCACTGAGCACCCAGCACCCTGAGTACTGAGCACCCAGCACCCTGAGTACTGATCACTGAGCACCCAGCACCCCGAGCACTGAGCACCCAGCACCCTGAGTACTGAGCACTGAGCACCCAGCACCCCGAGCACTGAGCACCCAGCACCCTGAGCACTGAGCACCCAGCACCCGAGTACTGAGCACCCAGCACCCTGAGTACTGAGCACCCAGCACCCTGAGTACTGAGCACCCAGCACCCCGAGTACTGAGCACCCAGCACCCTGAGTACTGAGCACCCAGCACCCTGAGCACAGAGCACCCAGCACCCCGAGCACTGAGCACCCAGCACCCTGAGTACTGAGCACCCAGCACCCTGAGCACTGAGCACCCAGCACCCTGAGCACTGAGCACCCAGCACCCTGAGCACTGAGCACCCAGCACCCTGAGTAGTGAGCACCCAACGTACTGAGCACCGAGCACCCCGAGCACTGAGCACCCAGCACCCTGAGTACTGAGCACCGAGCACCCTGAGCACTGAGCACCCAGCACCCTGCGTACTGAGCTCCGAGCACCCCGAGCACTGAGCACCCAGCGCCCCGAGCACCGAGCACCCTGAGCACTGAGCACCCAGCACCCTGAGTACTGAGCACCCTGAACAATGAGCAATGAGCACCCTGAGTACTGAGCACCCAGCACCTTGAGCACTGAGCACTCAGCACCCGGAGTACTGAGCACCCAGCACCCTGAGTACTGAGCACCCAGCACCCCGAGTACTGAGCACCCAGCACCCTGAGTACTGAGCACCCAGCACCCTGAGCACTGAGCACCCAGCACCCCGAGCACTGAGCACCCAGCACCCTGAGTACTGAGCACGCAGCACCCTGAGTACTGAGCACCCAGCACCCCGAGTACTGAGCACCCAGCATCCTTAGTACTGAGCACCCAGCACCCTGAGCACTGAGCACCCAGCACCCCGAGCACTGAGCACCCAGCACCCTGAGTACTGAGCACCCAGCACCCTGAGCACTGAGCACCCAGCACCCTGAGCACTGAGCACCCAGCACCCTAAGCACTGAGCACCCAGCACCCTGAGTAGTGAGCACCCAACGTACTGAGCACCGAGCAGCCCGAGCACTGAGCACCCAGCACCCTGAGTACTGAGCACCGAGCACCCTGAGCACTGAGCACCCAGCACCCTGAGTACTGAGCTCCGAGCACCCCGAGCACTGAGCACCCAGCGCCCCGAGCACCGAGCACCCTGAGCACTGAGCACCCAGCACCCTGAGTACTGAGCACCCAGCACCCCGAGTACTGAGCACCCAGCACCCTGAGTACTAAGCACCGAGCACCCTGAGTACTGAGCACCCAGCACCCTGAGCACTGAACACACGGCACCCTGAGTACTGAGCACCTCGAGCACTGAGCACCCAGCACCCTGAGTACTGAGCACCGAGCACCCCGAGCACTGATCACCCAGCACCGCGAGCACTGAGCACATAGCACCCCGAGCACTGAGCACCCAGCACCCTGAGTACTGAGCACCCAGCACCCTGAGTACTGAGCACCCAGCACCCTGAGCACTTAGTACCCAGCACCCTGAGCACTGAGCACCCAGCACCCTGAGCACTGAGCACACAGCACCCTGAGCACTGAGCACCCAGCACCCTGAGTACTGAGCACTGAGCACCCAGCAACCCGAGCACTGAGCACCCAGCACCCTGAGTACTGAGCACCTAGCACCCCGAGCACTGAGCACCCTGAGCACTGAGCACCGAGCACCCTGAGTACTGAGCACTGAGAACCCAGCACCCCGAGCACTAAGCACCCAGCACCCTGAGTACTGAGCTCCGAGCACCCCGAGCACTGAGCACCCTGAGCACTGAGCACCGAGCACCCTGAGCACTGAGCACCCAGAACCCTGAGTACTGAGCACCCAGCACCCTGAGCAATGAGCACCCTGAGTACTGAGCACCCAGCACCCTCAGCACTAAACACACAGCACCCTGAGTACTGAGCACCTCGAGCACTGAGCACCCAGTACCCTGAGTACTGAGCACCGAGCACCCCGAGCACTGAGCACCCAGCGCCGCGAGCACTGAGCACATAGCACCCCGAGCACTGAGCACCCAGCACCCTGAGTACTGAGCACCCAGCACCCTGAGTACTGAGCACCCAGCACCCTGAGCACTGAGTACCCAGCACCCTGAGCACAGAGCACCCAGCACCCTGAGCACTGAGCACACAGCACCCTGAGCACTGAGCACCCAGCACCCTGAGAACTGAGCACTGAGCACCCAGCACCCCGAGCACTGAGCACCCAGCACCCTGAGTACTGAGCACCGAGCACCTCGAGCACTGAGCACCCAGCACCCTGAGTACTGAGCTCCGAGCACCCCGAGCACTGAGCACCCTGAGCACTGAGCACCGAGCACCCTGAGTACTGAGCACCCAGCACCTTGAGCACTGAGCACCGAGCACCCCGAGCACTGAGCACCCAGCACCCGGAGTACTGAGCACCAAGCACCCTGAGTACTAAGCACCGAGCACCCTGAGTACTGAGCACCCAGCACCCTGAGCACTGAACACACAGCACCCTGAGTACTGAGCACCTCGAGCACTGAGCACCCAGCACCCTTAGTACTGAGAACCGAGCACCCCGAGCACTGAGCACCCAGCACCGCGAGCACTGAGCACCCAGCACCCCGAGCACTGAGCACCCAGCACCCTGAGTACTGAGCACTGAGCACCACGAGTACTGAGCACCCAGCACCCTGATCACTGAGCACCCAACACACTGAGTACTGAGCACCCAACACCCCAAGCACTGAGCACCCTGAGTACTGAGCACCCAGCACCCCAAGCACTGAGCACCCTGAGTATTGAGCACCCAGCACCCTGAGTACTGAGCAGCCAGCACCCTGAGTACTGAGCACCCAGCACCCTGAGTACTGAGCACCCAGCACCCCGAGCACTGATCACCCAGCACCCTGAGTATTGAGCACCCAGCACCCTGAGCACTGAGCACCGAGCACCCTGAGCACTGAGCACCCAGCACCCTGAGGACTGAGCACCCAGCACCCTGAGCACTGAGCACCCTGAGTACTGAGCACTGAGCACCCTGAGTACTGATCACTGAGCACCCTGAGTACTGAGCAACCAGCACCCTGAGTACTGAGCACCCAGCACCCTGAGCACTGAGCACCGAGCACCCTGAGCACTGAGCACCCAGCACCCTGAGCACTGAGCACCCAACACCCTGAGTAGTGAGCACCCAACGTACTGAGCACCGAGCACCCCGAGCACTGAGCACCCAGCACCCTGAGTACTGAGCACCCAGCACCCCCGAGCACTGAGCACCCAGCACCCTGAGCACTGAGCACCCAGCACCCTGAGCACTGATCACCCAGCACCCTGAGCAGTGAGCACCCAGCACCCTGAGTACTGAGCACCCAGCACCCTGAGTACTGAGCACTCAGCACCCTGAGTACTGAGCACCGAGCACCCGAGCACTGAGCACCCAGCACCCTGAGTACTGAGCACCCAGCACCCTGAGTACTGAGCACTCAGCACCCTGAGTACTGAGCACCCAGCTCCCTGAGCACTGAGCACCCAGAACCCAAAGCACTGAGCACCCAGCACCCTCAGTACTGAGCACCCAGCACCCCGAGCACTGAGCACCCAGCACCCTGAGTACTGAGCACCCTGAGTACTGAGCACCGATCACCCTGAGCACTGAGCTCCCAGCACCCTGAGTACTGAGCACCCAGCAACCTGAGGACTGAGCACCCAGCACCCTGAGTACTGAGCACCCAGCACCCTGAGCACTGAGCACCCAGCACCCTGAGTACTGAGCACCCAGCACCCTGAACACTGAGCACCCAGCACCCCGAGATTGAGCACCCAGCACCCCGAGTACTGAGCACTGAGCACCCTGAGCACTGAGTACCCAGCACCCTGAGTACTGAGCACCCAGCACCCTGAGCACTGAGCACCGAGCACCCCGATTACTGAGCACCCAGCACCCTGAGCACTGAGCACCCAGCACCCTGAGTACTGAGCAGGCAGCACCCTGAGTACTGAACACCCAGCACCCTGAGCAATGACCACTGAGCACCCTGATCACTGAGTACTGAGCACCGAGCACCCAGCACCCCGAGCACTGAGCACCCAGCACCCTGAGCACTGAGCACCCAGCACCCTGAGCACTGAGCACCCAGCACCCGAGTACTGAGCACCCAGCACCCTGAGTACTGAGCACCCAGCACCCTGAGCACTGAGCACCCAGCTCCCTGAGCACTGAGCACCCAGAACCCAAAGCACTGAGCACCAGCACCCCGAGCACTGAGCACCCAGCACCCTGAGCACTGAGCACCCAGCTCCCTGAGCACTGAGCACCCAGAACCCAAAGCACTGAGCACCCAGCACCCTCAGTACTGAGCACCCAGCACCCCGAGCACTGAGCACCCAGCACCCTGAGTACTGAGCACCCTGAGTACTGAGCACCGATCACCCTGAGCACTGAGCTCCCAGCACCCTGAGTACTGAGCACCCAGCAACCTGAGGACTGAGCACCCAGCACCCTGAGTACTGAGCACCCAGCACCCCGAGCACTGAGCACCAGGCACCCCAAGTACTGAGCACCGAGCACCCTGAACACTGAGCACCCAGCACCCTGAGCACTGAGCACCCAACA